>NC_135420.1:12978282-13278282 GCF_051991245.1 Festucalex cinctus
AATATTTTTGTGTCTTTTGTTTGTTTGTTTTGTTTTAAACACTTTGGTCAAAAGTAACCCATTTATGGATCAAAAATGGACCGATCCACGTTATGACCCAACTTTCTGGGTTGTTTTATACAAACTGACCCAATTTTTTTACCCCAGAAAACAATCTGACCAATATGAGTTGTTTAACGCTGAAAGACCCATTTCTTCACGCAATTTTTTACCCATAGTTGGGTCATTTTTGACTCAACTGTTTTTAGAGTGCATACTTAGCCAATAACTCTTACTTTGATTTGTCAAAGAAGAAAGACAGGAGGAGTTTTTCAAGTCTCAATTCCTCAAGAAGTTCCTTATATAGATCCCATGAATTCCCAACAATGCTATGATAACAGTTGAATTGTACCACTACCTTGCACAGCCAACCTACGTTCTTCTTTTTGTGTTCTTTTGTCTTTGCCTCCATCAGTCCATTGATCCAGGCCAGCAGTTCACCTGGGAACACTCCAACCTGGAGGTGAACAAGCCCAAAAATCGTTACGCCAATGTCATCGCATACGACCACTCCCGCGTCATCCTGGCTCCCATTGAGGGTAAGGCTCACGCATCCTCTCAGTTTGCACACTCACAAGGTTGTTTTCAACATTTTGAAACTGAACTGTTGCAATGTGAATGAAGGCCTTGTTTCTGTTCAACTGGGTCCAAGCTTTTGAATTGATTTTTGTATTGGTCAGGCCATCTTTTAGTTCGGCAATCAGTTTGATCTCACACTTAAGTGTGATTCAGGAATTTGTTTGCACCAGCCTATTTGTCAGATCATCCTCCACTTCCCTCTAAGCGCTTGAGCTACAAAATTCTTCCTTAGACTCCTAAATCGCTCGAGACATTGTCAGAGGTAGTCACCCTTCACTGCTGACATTGTTTTGGGCTTGCAACACTAGAACGACTCCCGACTCCTCTCAATGATGACATTGCTTCTTCTCCATGCACGCCTTTTGTGTGAGCTAACTCTTCCAAGTAGATTTTCAACACCTCACAATTTGTGGGTGCAACATGAAAAAAAGAAATCAAAAGCCCACAGAGGGAGAAAAAAAGAAAAACAAACGCATCATCCATAAATACATAAATTAATCAAGTCTGAAATTTCTATTTTACACCGCAGTGATTTTGCCATTAGTTGCAGCAGAATAACAATTCATGCACGCCGCCTTTTCTCCGTTCATTTAGCCATGACTAAAACCGAGTCACCACTGTCAGATAGTGCAGTATCCATTTTAATGGAATTTGCATTGCTTCTATTCTTTGTCCCTAATTTCATCTCTGGGGTTTTTCTTCCTCTCGTGTGCATCTGATCGCCCCCCTTTACAATTTTTCTTCCACTTCTCTTTCACTACATCTTGTTTCTCTTAAACTCTTAAATTCGCCCAGTCAAGTGTTTCATCGTTTGTCGCCTGAGTGCTGCAATGTCACTTACATGGACGTACGTGACTTTCAAACACAAAATGCCAGCTTCCATTTCACCTGACGGGACTCCAAAAGTTTGTCTTCGCACCACATTCAGGACCGTGAGCCCCCACAGTGGCATCAACTTTGATTCTAGCATGTGCAGATCAGAGCTTGGTGACAGATAAGCACAGTACATGATCAAACGACACTTGAAACTTTTGCCCTCAGTATCAGGAGCAACCGCGATGTCGTGATCTACATAGCGTACCTTTGAAGTTTCAGCCGCAGATACTTATAGCTACACGATACGATGTCAGTGAAAGCAAGAGTTCAAGATCACAAGCGTTGCTCTCACCATTGGCATTAAGATGTCGCTGCTTTAAACAAAGTCGAAAGTTAAGAACTTTAGGCTACCAGTGTGAGTCTTGTGTATCGGTCCACCTCCTGCTTTTAGCTTCAAATATACTGTTGAGGCTGTGTTAAATCAGATGGAGTCTGTTGCACCACATCCATAGGTACTTCATCCAGATCATCCAGAGTGAACAACAGACACTAAACAGACGGCACCAATCTTGGGGTCCCGCTGGTTGAAGGCAAAATAAGATATTTTTTTAACCTTTAGAAGTTAGACAGAGAGAATATATTGGCATAATAATTATAAACCTGAAGTAAAAAATAGTCTGTGGTTGCCATAGAGACTCTGAACCACCACCTCTTCTTGTGGGGTATTACCGGTGGAGCTGCCAGACGCTTCTCACATTTTAATTACATATTAGAATACAAGTCTTCTTAGTGTTTGTTTGTTTTTTTAAACTGTAATCAGCTGGAATGACCTCACAACTCTGAACAGGATAAGCGGTATAGAAAAAAAGACGGATGGATTGGATTTAGCTATATTACACTGAACAGTCTACATCAGGGGTGACTAAACTGTTTCATCCATACAGAAAATTGCTGGATACAAGGGCCATTATTTCATTCTTCGACTTTATCAAACAGGCTAAAACCAATCGTATTATAATTACTTTAAGAAATGTCATCACACCATTCTATAGGTGTAATAAGGTAAATAAATTGTGGCTTTGTCATGATTTTGGAGTGGCCCTGTATCCCACTAGAATAAATCCACTGCTGCAATTAAACCAGTTTTTTCTTACCTAATTGTTTCCCCTATTTTTTTTTTAATAATCAGAATTGAGTGGGTGTATTATACACATACAAGAGAAATTACAAAAATTTGCCACATTGTCGAGGTATTTCCATTATATATTTTGAAAAACTACATAAGCCTTTTTTATTATGACACCCATAAGAGGATGTTGGGTGTCACAACATAGTAAAATGTATATTTTTTCATGTCGTTGGCTACTAAAAACTGGTTAACGGGCAGTAAATGGCCCCAGGGCTGTAAGTTGGACACCATTGGTCATGATGAAGGTTTTACTGCATTAGAGGTGCAATGATTAATCGATGTATCAACAACTAAGCAATTATCAAGTTAATTCATAATTATTTTGATAATTGACAAATCGTTTAGACATCTTTTTTTATTATTGAAAATTGCTCAAATTCCTGGAATTTGAGGTCCAATGTTCAAATCCGCGATGAGCCCCCAATGTTATGTTATGTTATGTTATGTTATGTTGTGTTATGTTTTTTTTGTGCACTGTCAATGTGAAATAATGTCCTGTTTTTTGAAAACTTTATTCTTATTCGATTGATTAATCAAAATAATAATAATCAACAAATTAATTGATTACTGAAATAAATGTTAGTTGCAGCCCTACACTGTATAAACCTGTCCATCCTTGTGGTTAATGTATAACATGTTTTTGTGTCGCTTTGGGGACATATTTTCCCCCAAACCTTAAGTTGGTTTCCATATCAGTTTATGATGCATCTGACACAACAAGCAAATTTAAACTTAGCATCTAACCTTGGAAGTTTTTTACACTTTCACTGATAAGGAAAATGTAATTGTTTCTGCATTGTCAAGGACATGATCACATAACAAAGTAATGTGGGAAAATAAGTGTGGAGGAAAAAAAGCATTTTGTTTTGTTCCTTGCGTAGGGATCACAGGTAGCGACTACATCAATGCCAACTACATTGATGGCTACAGGAAGCAGAACGCATACATTGCCACCCAGGGTCCTTTACCTGAAACTTTTGGGGACTTCTGGAGGATGGTGTGGGAGCAGAGAGCAGCCACCGTAGTCATGATGACCAGACTGGAGGAGAAGTCACGGGTAAGTCTGCTCAAGCGTATGCAACATTAGTTTTTCGCTCTGCAAGCTCGCCTCTAGTGACTGCGGTAGCCTTTTTAAAATGCTGTTCCACAATATACATCAAAATCAAATCACTGATTCATGAAGCCGGGGTACAAAATGTGAAAAATGGCACAGCTTTGCAGTGATTTCCCAGATGTGGACTCAAACTTCATTGGCAGGTAATCAGACTTTATTTTCTTGAGATGGCTCACTTTCAGAGAGGAAGAGAAATTACATTTGTGAAATTTAAATGGGGTGGCGAATGCAGTGCAGGGACGGTTATCTCACAAATGGTCTACCTGCTCACGTCTGATAGTTTGGGCAACATCCACACGGGACTTGGCTCTGTGTGTGTGTTTTTTTTTTTTTTTTGTTATTAATACTTCTTCGCAGCTACAAAAGTGAAAGAAGTTTCTGTACAAACAACAAAACATCCGTCTCTTTCTGCAAAAAGAGCTTAGCGAGTTTTAACACTCAAGAGATGCTGCTCTTTGCACAGAGCAGTAAGCTAAAATTAAATTGTGAGCTGGGGAGTTTTTGCAGCACCCGTGACCAGTACCTCCCGCTGCAGTCTGTTGATGAAAGAAGTTAGATGAAAAGTTAGGTGGGGAGGTGGTATGATATACTTACATTTTGGAGTAAAGTGATAGGTCAAACAAAACATAGAGTTGGTCACCCCTTTACAACTTTTAAAAAAGCTTCCGCTTCTCCTGGAAGATTTTCTGCAAGAAAATGCCTGATAATTTTTTTTTTTTTTAATGATTTGCTTCTTCACATATACACTTGTCAGTAAAAGCTTTCAGTAAAAGTGAGGAACTTTGGGCATTGCCAGTACAACCACACACATTGAATGGGTAGAGCAAGAAAAATAGCAGCAGTTGACTACAGAAATATTGTGGACGCTGTAAAAGTGGCCCAACAACAAACGTTAGTGACATCACTAACAATCGCCTCAGGGCAGGAATGAAAGCATCATAATCCAGATAGCATAATTCATGAACAAAAGTACAGAGGCTACACAAAAAAAAAAAATGCATAGCACTCATTAGCAAGAAGAATAGGAAGACCAGGCTGGAATTTGCCAAAAAGCATGAGTAAGCCTAAATTAACTTGAATTCTGGGAGAGAATTTTTGTTCTGATGAGACATAAACAAACACTTACCTGATTGATGTAAAAGCTAAAGATTTAAGAAAGAAAGGAACATGCAAGCACCATGCCAGCACGAGGTGCATGAGGCAGGCGCACGCCGCCAAGGCTCAAATTGATAAAGTTGAATTTGGGCGGTAGCGCGCTGCGACCACTCCGCAGCAAGTTATTGATGGCATGTCTGCCCTTGTGTCCTGAATTCTGCGACACAAGACAACTGCCACCTTACATCCAAACCATCCGCAAAATGTGCTATGCTACAGTAACGTTAAATATATGCAAGTATCGTTATCTCTGCCCCGTTCTGTGTCATACCTCCAGGTGGATGCCATGAAAAGCAAGTAGAGTTTAACTCATTCAAACCCAAAAATGTATAAACACGTTTTTTAATACTTTGTCCTTCAATCCCAAAAACGTATTCACTTGTTTTATATTGAAGGTTATTTATTTATTTATTTTATTTATTTTTATTTTTATTTTATTTTTTTTAATGCAAGAATAAATAGAAGGCTTTGATGCAACTTCTGACATAAGGAAGTGGCTTAAAGCAATGGTAGTTATTCCAAAAAACGGCAAGCAGGTGGCAGCAGAGTATGGGAGCAGCCAGGACCATGTTGCAACAAGCTCTTTTTGACTGTTTTCACCAGGAATGTGAATATTGATGCAACGTAGCTATATTATCATGCTAATTGTTGCAAAACGGAAACAGATACAAATACACCTTTTTTCCAGATAAAAGAAGATACTCTAATCTTTCTTTTGTTAGGTTCCATGTTTTTATAGCAATAGAACACAATATTTTGTGGGCCTTGCAAAATCAGTCAAACCGAAAGGGTGTTGCTTCAGTGAAAATGTCTGCGAGTGAATGAGTTAAAAAGGCCTTCAAACTGGCAGTCAGCGTCCAGAATTAAACCCAATAGAGCATGCATTTTATCTGCAGAAGAGAATGAAAGGGGCAGCTAAAACAAACAACTGTAAGAAAGTATGATCAAATGTAAAACCATTGCAAAAGAAGCATACGTTTGTTGATGTCAGTGGGTCACAGGCTTGATGTAGTTATTACAAGAAAAGGATTGTGTTCCAGTAGTTTGGATCACCAAAAAAAAAAAAAAAAAATGTTTTGTTATGAACATATCGCTTCTAAGCTGTGCCTGCAATCAGGTGTAAATATACCTCGATATAAAATGAAAAATCAAACCCAAATATCTTGGTCAAAAATAAAAGCTTTGGCCTCTCTCTTTCAATTTTGAAAGGGGTTTTTAATCAAACTATATGAGCTGGTTTCAGGATATCCCCTTTCTATGTTGTTATATTGGTCCATGACTAGTACCTGTCACTCGAGGCCTTTCTTGGGAACTTAAGATGACTGTCCCAAAACAAACAGCATAACAATGGAAAAAAAATACAGTGAATTTCCTCACAACAAGCTTGTTGTGTGTCAAAAATACAAACATGACTTCATCCTGTCAAACCAAACCAGTGTCAACATCAGACTTACTTACGCCGGGTCTCTCCACTTCATCTCATCTCTTCTCAGTTGTTTACCTGTGCACAATCCTGACAGGCGCTGTCCTCCACTGTCAGACATGATCAGGACATGTGGCCGCTGGAAGCTCAGTGTCAGTTTGAGCAGGAAATGAGAGAGAAGTAGTCTTCCAGGGTGTCACACCATATTGAATGAAAGTGAATGAGATGCACTGAAATTGGAGGCAGGTGATGTGTTTTTGCAGGCTTACTGCCCAAGCACTGGAAACCAAATGTTCGAGCAGATGTTAAATGAAAAATATATGCGAGCTTGCGGATGCACATGACTTTTTTACCTTGCAGTTGGTGCATTGTGGAAATTAAAACAAGACAGTGTGATTGTGTGTTTGCTGTGCATTTCTCAGATGTGAGATGCAGAGAAGCTCCCATGGAGCTTCTGTCAGCTCTTACTGCTGTTTTAAGCCACATGGTGCTCTGGGATGTGTGAGATGAGTTGTGTGCTTGCAGCAGCTTCTATGTATTTCTATGACATGTAACATGTTATAACTCCTCCTTTTCAGCTTTTATTGATCAAATCTACTATTTTTCACATGGTGTCATTTTTTTACACATCTGTTTACTAGTTTTTCCCCCGCTTCTCTTCTCTTTTTCACAGATAAAATGTGACCAGTACTGGCCCAGTCGTGGCACAGAAACTTATGGTATGACCCAAGTAACCCTGTTGGACACCATAGAATTGGCCACTTTTTGTGTGCGCACCTTCTCCTTGCACAAGGTAAATTGATTATTATTATTTTTTTTTTAAGTGAGCTCATTGATTAATTGATTAATCATAAGAAATATTGCATTGATCATGTATTAACGCAGATTAATTGCACTATTAATTTTGATCGCAGCCAATCCTTTAGCTTGATGGCGAATGGTTACGTTAAAGGTAGCGCAGGTTGTGTTTGAGCAATAAACATAACTACATGCATTAAAGTAAAGCCTTTAATAAATGTTTTTGACATTCAGAATATTTGTTCTGGACAAAATATTGAAGACTTTTTTTTTTTTTTTTTTTTTTTTTTTAATTTTAAATTTTGCAAGTAACTGATTCGAGAAAGAGGAGGATGAGAGTGTAGATAAGAAAATTTGGAAGATCTCATAACATTAAATGTAGAAAGAATTAACACATAACTCTTTAAAATTTGGAAGGCAAAAATATGTTGATTATAAAAACCTTTTTAATTAAGTGATTAATCATGATGGATTAATTAATCTGATTAAAAAATAATCATTAGAGAGCTCTTGTATTTATTTATTTATTTATTTATTTATTTATTTATTTATGCAGACATGCATTAGCCTTCAGTTGTTCAGCCCACACTCATTTCAATTCATCACCCCTTATTGTATGTCTGCCAAATTGGGGTATGTAGTAAGCAGAAGAGAAACTCGAGATATATAATTGGCAGATTGCTCAAGCACACTCCTAAACACACAGACAGACAAAAGTTCGAACAAAGAAAATGAAAACATCCACAATATGGAGGTTTTACTCGCGTAAGCATGGCTGGAAACTCCTGGGAGCTCTCAAGATGACTTTAACTCGTCTTCAAACAACCAATATGTCAGGCATTTGTCTTCATTTCTCACGTTTACATTTGTAATCAGACAGCGTCTCATTTGCTGCATTAAGCCGCCGTTCAGTTGTGCATCCACAAGATGGTGCGTGTGTGAGCGCGTGCTTGTGCGTCTTCATGTGTCTGCATGTCTGTGCGGCCACATCTATTTATTTTTTTTATTTTTTTGTTATTCATGAACTGAGTGTGCATTTGAAACTTTGATAACATTTAAAATGTGTGTTTTTAGGATGGAAATAAATTTGTGACTACCGTACTCATGTTCCGAATTAAATGTTGCCTATATTCATAGAATATTAGTTTGTGTTAATCACACTGAAAATTAATGAGGACTAATATAATGGTAATTTTCATCACTGTGTTATTCATGATAATTAGTATATCATAAACCGTTTAAATTCTCATAATAATTTGAAAGAATCAAATGGTGCCATAACATTTTGGGATGTTATAGTATCGACATTATTTTAATGATTTAACAATGTCAATGTCTTTTTAACATGTTTATGGGATATTTCATAAGCAGGGAACAGATCTATTTGCTCACCATGAAACATGGACTGAAAAAAAAAGCCAAAATAAGACCACACAATCATGCGTATTTTAACTGTGTCACATTTTTTACCAAAATGCACTTGAAAAGGCAAACAAGTCAAAAAGAGAGATCAAATTTAAGTTTAATTAACGTCAACATCACAAGCCCTAGTACTTGCACCGTCACGCACACATTATCACACGGAGTGACCTTGCTTTAATTGGATCTTTGCGAAGGCGTATTGCATAGAATTTGAGCGCATTTCACCCCGTCGCTTGATGGGTGGGGGGGGGATTTTGCAGGATTTGTGTCTCCAGGTAGTAGAGTGTGGTGGCAGGTGCACAAACGCGCATTTTCAAAGTGCTGGCCCAGGTCAAGCTTCACATGTATGTGTTTCCAGCAGGGATGCGAACGAAAATGCCTCCTCACAAATAGCGGCCGATGGCTTGTCACGTTTTTGCTGGCAGCCCCAGCAACAAAATCAGGGAGTGTCCAAAGAAAAAGCCATAAAAATAAGAACTAGGCCAGTTTGCTTTTAATTACCTCACTCTTTTATTCATTTATTCAGCAAGAGAAAAAAAAAACTCTGTCAGGAAAGCAGAAAGGCTGCATTGAAATGCAAACAGTATCGCCGTTAGACTAGAGGAGGGGAGGACAGAATTCACAAAGAATCTTTCTCTGGATCCCTTTTTTTTCACGTGTTGTTAAAAACAGCTGTGTCTTACCAAAAACCATAAAACACACCCTGTCAAAGTAACTCTAAGAAATAAACGATTGTTGAAAATGTGTCAGTTAATGAAGATAAACCAATGCAAGGGGGTGGGAAAGTATCCTGCCCTGTTTAACACTGCTGACTTTGTTCTATTAGAATGGATCCAGTGAGAAACGTGAGGTTCGCCAGTTCCAGTTCACAGCGTGGCCTGACCACGGCGTGCCAGAATACCCGACACCTTTCTTGGCCTTCCTCCGTCGGGTCAAGACCTGCAACCCGCCTGATGCTGGACCCATCATCGCCCACTGCAGGTATGGAACATGAAATATTAGTAATTCAGTGCACTGGGGTATTTGTTCCTTACGTAATTTGAATATAAATTTGACCTGTATCTACTTGTATTTGTATTTGCTCTTTTTGTATGTTAACTCTTTTACTGCCGCACGTTATCAAAAAAACATTTAATATGACAAAGGCTTTGATCATTCACGTCATCCTTGAAAACGTTCTATTTCATCAGATTTCGTCATGTTTCATTGTAATTTCATATACCGGCAGCCCATTGAAAAGAGATACAATGCTGCCATCTGCAGGCCATAGTGAGTGTTTTTGATTCCACAACCCATTCACCAGGCAGTGCTGCACTTAGACATTGCACTGCCCATTGATTAAAAAAATAAATAAATAAATAAATAAAAATAAAAATACAAAAAAATAAAAAAAGTTGCCGTCATTTACCGTTTATGGCAGCATACATTGTGATTTTACTAATCGTTATTAAACGTTTTTGGCAGTCAAAGAGTTAACCTTTATTTCACACTTTATGGGCGGGCAGTGAGAACTCAACTATTTATATACAAACAATATAAAGTCAATTCATAATATGCACCTTCAAAAATGTAATAATGTTAGCATAAAAACATCACAATACAAATACAATTGCACCATAACAATTATATCCAAAGACAAACATTCAAACGTGTTTTTTGTTTGTTTTTGTTTTTATCAGAAACACAAAGGAAAATAATTGTGTTTGTTTTTGTGGATAAAAACAAATAAATATGAACATACTGTGCATACTGCATATTGGGTTTAATTCATTTGGTCAGTTAAAGGGGTCATTTTAATAATAATATGTTCTATGCAGCCTCAATAGTCTAAACATGGTATTCCGATTAATATTGTGTTTATCAAATTTGAGTTAAGCAACAAAATATATCCAGTTTTACCCATCTCTAAGGGTGTGGCCATTTTGCCACTTGCTGTCGTCTGATAATGACGTCACGGTTGCTCAGGTAACGGCTCAAGTGTTTTGTGAAGCTGATCCGTGATTGATCATTACCTGAGCCCTTGGGCACTGTGACGTCATTGTCAGTCGACAGCAAGTGGCAAAATGGCCGTCCCCTGAGGTGGATCAAAAAAGGTGGATTTTGCTGGTTAATTAAAATTCTACAAATGCAATATTAAACAAAATGCTGTGTTTATATAGTTTGTTTTTTTTTTTTTAGTTGACTTCAACTTTTTTGTGGGGGCGATGAGGCTCAGTGATAGTGGACGTTTCGCAACACTAAATTTATGGGTTCGATCTTATGCCAATGTAAACTGCAACCAGCATATAGTGAAATGTTTCCATTACTGCGTTCTGCACATTAAGTGTTTACCAGTAAACAAAATTGCTTATCTCCACCCCCTGTATTGAGTTTCTGCATTAAATAATACACATCGAAAACCGTTCTCACTCTCTCTTGACAGTTGCATATCTTTTCTCTCTCCAGTGATCACATCATCTTCCCCTTCAAAGCACCACTTTTATTCTGCTCCCATTCTCTCCATGTCTGTCTCTTGTTTCCCTTCGCCGTCAAAAAGACTCACCCTAATCCGATCCCATTTTTCATGTTTCTTCCCTTTTTTTTTTTGCCCTGTAGCCTTTAACAAATTATAGTTCTCAAAAAGGCTTATTCAAAGCCGTCCTTTTTGTCAAGATAAGAAGACCCCAATCAGTCCAATGCGTAACACTATGAAACTGAAATGACAGCTTGTGTTACGCTCTCCATGTACGGTCTACGTTATTGTTTTTAATGCTTTTTTTTTTTTTTTTTTTTTTTTTTTTTTTTTTTTTTTTTTTTTTTTTTTTAGTGCATTGCGTCACTATCAGAATAGACTCAAAGCCCACAATATTAAGTACTCTATGATCAAATCCAGAACAATAGCTGTGTCGAAAATGATGCCTTGATGAACAAAGTAAAATATCAACTTAACGTAATCATTTCACAACATGTTCATTATTTTCAGTTTAGTTTGTACTGTTTCATGCTGTGTGCTGTTTCGAGTACTTCATATACTGTAAATGGAGCAGCTATATGGGAGACAGCCAAATGACAGCATGATTGCCTTAGGCCATCAAAATACAAATAGTAATTGTATTTTATAGCTTTCCAATGTAAGTCTTGTGGAAATGTCGCAGAATTGTCAATTTTTATTTATTTTGAATTCAGTTAAAAAAAAACAACTAAATACTAATAAGAGCATACAGAAATTGCTAACACACATCATATACATTGTCACCTGGTGTTGTTGCAGTGTTGTACTGTGGTATATAAAAGTTGCTGGATGACAGATGAGACGTTATTCACTAAAATGATAGCTTTAGTGGGGGTCAAGTCAAGTTTATTTACATAGCCCTTAATCACACAAAAGTCTCAAAGGGCTTCACATGCCCACAGTTGACAAATAATAACGACATCCCCTGATCAAACCACAAAAGGGCAAGGAAAAACTCAAAAAAAAAAAAAAAAACATCAGGGGAAAAAAAAAAAAAAAAAGAAACCTTGAGAAGGGGCCGCAGATGTGGTAATCCCCCTCCCAGGATGACCAGGCTGCAAAGGATGCCGAATGGGCAACAATTGACATAGGGTGTCAAACATAGGGCCCGTGGGCCAGGACCGGCCCATCAGAGGGTCCAATCTGGCCTGTGAGGACAGAACACAATTGTGTTCTGTCTTCACAGGCCAGGTTGAAATAAATAAGGTAATAAAATCAGGATTTTTTTTTTGACATATTATTTTTAGTTTATTAGGCTACAGACATACTGGTCTGCCCACTTAAATCGTAAAATTGGCCCCCGAATGTTTGACACCCCCGATCTATAGTGCCCGACTAACAACATAAGACAAAAAAGAAATTCAATTTGCTTTTGTGTTTTTTCTCCTCGCTACAGTGCTGGTGTTGGTCGAACGGGTTGTTTCATTGTCATCGACGCCATGCTGGAGCGCATCAAGCACGAGAAGACTGTTGACATTTACGGCCACGTGACACTGATGCGCTCGCAGCGGAACTACATGGTGCAGACAGAAGACCAGTACAGCTTCATTCATGACGCGTTGCTAGAGGCGGTGGCCTGTGGCAACACTGAGGTGGCGGCCCGCAGCCTCTACTCTTACATCCAGAAGCTGGCCCAGGTGGAGAGCGGCGAGCATGTCACTGGCATGGAGCTTGAGTTCAAGGTATGAGGATGTGACCTGAAGCATTGATGAGATTTGCTGATGAATGGAGTGCTAGAAAGCAATTTTAACTCGTGGCTTCATATCAAGGACAGAAGATCTACAATTAGTTAAAAAAGGATTCATGAAAATAATTGTGTTTATTTACAACTGTTTAAAAACAGTATTCCTTAACCCCACCAGTTTCATATGCATTCACTGAGCACTTCTTGTTTGTTTTTTGTTTGTCTTTTGTTTGGTTTGTTTGTTTGTTTGTTTTTCCCAAATTCAAGACATAGGCTTTACAGGTATAATACTTGTGAACAAAATGAACAGGGAGAGTAGTCTTTTTATCTTAATTTGGCTCTATTTCACCTTGAATGTAACAAGTGTGTTCTTGTCTTTCCATCTCCATGTGCCAAGTGTTCCTTTAATTTTGCTATACAATGTTACCTCTACTTACGAACGTCTCTTCATAAGAAATTTTCAAGTTACGAAACGCCTCAACAGTAAAATATTGCCTCTTGTTACGAAAGAAATTTCAAGATTCGAAAGGTAAAAATACAGTACCGAACGCAACATACTTTCAGCTATGGCTATTACCTAGCATCTTTCTGGCATCCCATTGTCTAAGAGGAACCTCTACCGTATGTATCTATTCACACACGTAAGCGTCTGTGAATGAGTGAGTGAAAAAAAATACAAAAAATCCGTGTGTGCTTTTAAATTGTCGCGGAAGTGACGTCACGCAGCTGACACGTTCGCCCGGCCCCGTTTGCGACACGCCACCCCCCTGCTCTGCGATTGGCTGGAGGGGTGTAAACACTGTCTTTCCACAGAAACAGCCCGCTGTTTACAAAACAAACACAAAATGGCAAAATACAGGCTGGGGGTGTGGGGGTGTCGGACGAAATAACCACCAAAGATTAAGATAAACACAGATGTGTAGACTGAGAGAAAGTTAAAGTGTGTACATCCTGTATTTAAAAAGTGCATTTTCCTGAATGAATCCAGCAGACAGCCCCTTTAAAAAGGTAAATGACCATCATTTTTATTCTTTACTCTATATTTGTTTGTTTTTTTACATTTTGCACAACTCTCATTTATTGTGCAATGGGAACATGTTTTGATGCAATTTTATGCTTTATAAAATATTTCTGTCTGAATTTTGGGAGGCTGAGAACCGATTAGGGCATTTACATGGAAAATGGAAAATTTTTCTTCCAGAACTAATTAATTTTGTAAGTAGAGGTACCACTCTATAACCAGTTGTGCTGGACCAGAATTGCTCAACTTATTGCAAATCATGCGGTTAGGATGCTGAGTTCCATCACTATTTACAGTATTGAGCACTTTAAAGCAGATACAATGAAACACCAGAGGACCCAGAATTGAACTCTGTGGAACACCATGGTTCATATATATGTGAGTTTATATATTCATCCAACCACTTTCTTTTTTTTTGCTCAACATAGTATGAAGGTATTAAATAAAAAAAAATCTCACAACGTACCATCACAATCCTTTATAATTTTATGGCACTTTCAAAGTGCCCTCCATTTTGTGTTGCTATTATACCTTTTAATGTTATGCTCCCGAAATCTGTCTGTGCACATTAGTGTTCCACCATCAGCACCACATTACTGTAGGAAGTGATGTAGATGGCGTGCCAGTAAACAAGTGTTTCAGACTAACTGAATTTGGCCAAAGACAAAAGGCTGCTAAAATGTGGAATACTGGAAATTGATGGCCTTCAGTCGTTCAAATTAAGACACTTAAATTGCTATACGTTTCTGTTTGAAAGGGCTTTTGCCAGACTTGTTTACTTGTCTTTGCTATAGATTTCACACTATATGATTCCAGATGGACCCGGGAAAACGTTACCATAGATAGAAGGATATGAAAGGCCTTGTTATTATGCAGCTACATACAAACAAGCTGGCCAGGCTGCATGGAAATCCTCCTCGTTGCCAGCTGTTAGAAAATTTAATAGCTTGTAGAACATTTTGATCTATTTTAAGCAAACGGAAGGAGTGGAGGTAATGCCATCGCTCAGATAAAACAATCGAGAGAACAGGTGCCTGTTTTCTCATATTAGTCTGTCTGTAAATGTGTGTCAAACTTGCTACAAAAGTAGGAATATTCAATACCATTTTTTTTTTCAGACCGATACCAAGTGTTGATAGTTGATAGAATTTTACAGAATTTTAACGAAATTAACATTTTTAAAGAAATATCTTTATTTCACAATGGGTGAATCGTAGTGTTTTAAGTATTTTTCCTTCAAGTTGCATAAATTTCATGCCAATTTTCTAGTAATTCTTTCTAGTTCCTGTACTTGCGACATCTTGAAATAATGCCGGGTATTTGTTTGGTATCAATACTTTCCCACTATACAAAAGCTTATTAAAGGACTTTTATAAAAGGACATTGCATTCTTTGTAGCTTTTAGTTCTTTAAAAAGGACTTTCATCATTATGTCTTTATTGCAATTGCTTCGATAATTTTGAGGCTTCTCAGAATTTTAGAATGTTTTAGTCGAGTCAATACTTGTTTGGTAGCAAGAAGTCCTGTTAAGTGTCATGATTAACTTTTGACTTTGAATTACACTCTGTCCATCGTTTTACATGTTCATTTGAGTGCAATGCTTAAGTTAGCCATCTTCCCATTCGCCATTCATCAACATGGCACCCCGCCAAGAAATAATAACCGTGCTGGTGTTTTTCTACTTAGTGAGGCACAGTAGTGATGAAATCACTGTGTGAGTAACAGATGATAATGCTGAGCTGGTGTCAGGAGTTGAACAGGGAATAATAATGTTCACTCTCAAGCCTATATTAAGTAAGAGAGGTTGATGTGAAGGAGGTTGGAGGTGGCACATTATTGAGGGTGATGGCTATGGATGATGAACAAAGAGAAAACTGCATTTAGCCTGGTGTTAAGAAGGAGACTCAAAGGAAGATGAAGGACGGAGTTGTTGCGATTATGCTATAGTATGCAAGGTTTAGGTTGGTAGTTGAATGTTAAAAAGGGAGAAAGAATGACTTGCACTTAAATGCAGGTATAGTTGCACAGGATTGAAAGTTGTTGTTTTTTTTCCACAAATCCTTGTTGGGTAACATACCATGCCTAACGCTTAACCCAGTCTACTGTGCTATAAATAGAAAGAAATTGGCGTGCTGGTTGAGAGGTACTCTTGATGCTTCTCTGCTATGTTGCATGGAAGGTTTGGCCAGCGTTGGATCTTTTTCACATACCCACTGTAGTGGTTGGTGATATAGCCGAGGGCCTGTGTAGTGCTGCCAGGCCACCTCAAGTCCATCCAGGTCCCTTGTGGAGCGCTGATCAAAGGCAAGGCCGAAGCAGGAGGGATGAAGGGATGGCAGAAGGAGGAAGGCCTGAGTAAAATCCAAGTGAATAGGTGTTTGTCTAAAAGGGAAATTGGGGAAGAAGTGCCACAGTCGAATGTGTCACCCTGTTCACGTAGAAGTGTTATTCTGCTCTTCAGTGATATCATTTATAGTGTGGCTGGCACCTCTCTGACTTCTTACTGTGATGCAGAACCTCCCCCTCGAAATCTGTTTGTATCAGCTTGATGGTTTTGGGGATTTTGAGGTCTTTTGATGGAAATATATTCCAGAAATTTCATAAGCACACCTGAAGTACTGTTTTAATTTGTGGGGGGGAATCACATCTCCCCGGGAATGCATAAGAAGCACTTCACAATGTACATGTCAATATAAGTTGGGTTGAACAAGCGATGGGCATTTAAAGACATTTGGGTGAGCCATTTGTTAGTTGTTCACGTAGCTGACACAAAGGAGACATATTCTACAAATAATCGCCTAAGTCATTTTTTTTTCAGATTTTTAAGGAAACACAAAAAATTGAACCATTTACATCATCAGGCAAAATAATAATAATGTTTTCAAAAAAAAAAAATGTCTTAGGCAATTATTTTAAGAGGGTGACTTCTACTATCAGAAGTAGAGTGTAGAAAACAAATACCCAAGACAAAATAGAATTTTGTGATGAATGCAAATGCCACTTAGTCATGGGCCAATTACCAGTTTGACGGTTTACTGTTGTTTTAAAAAGTCAAGGTTTCGGTAACAGCAGATAGCACAGAGGAGGAGGGAGGGAGCAAGATGAAAGACTGCAAACACGGATGCCTTTTTGCTCTGTTGATTTATGCGCAATCTCCTAAAATAATTAAATACAATGGAGCCAGTGTGTACTAGTTAGCCCCAAGGGCAACATGAGTAGTCCTCAGGTTTATTCTATAAATAAATGAATAAATAAATAACACCAGTGATGGGACACTGTGACTGCTAACTACGAGGTACAAGTACACAGGTAACAACACTTTGTGAATTTAGAATTTTACACCAGCCCATTTAGGCAGCAAGTGTGGCAGTTTGTTACCATTGCCATTACGAAGCCACACACTGTAACCTTTTTAATAAAAAATATTAGATGTATTCATTCAGTGGATAATTGCTGAATCATTTTTATCCTTTGAATATTCACCTGCAAAGACTTTTTTTTTTTTGCATACATTGCAACATTATCAAAGGAGAGAGTGACCCACTTTTCAGAGAGTTTGCTGTTTCCTTCATTCTTTATGTACAAGCTTGTTTATGTGTGTTTGTGCTTGGCATAGATTCCCACAATTGATATCGACCCCCCTGGACTCCAATGATTTACAAAAGAGGATAAACATTGAATTACTTTCTGCGCAATGCATACGTAATAAGCAGTGACCCATTCGAACTGTACCAATCAACAGTCAGATTGGTGGTCAGATGCATGGGTCGCATATAAATATCTCATCTATATTATCTTCATCTGTCCTCCACCTACGCTTTCTGTCTTTTTCTCTCCAGCTCTACTTTCATCTTCCTCCTCCTTCCTCTCAGATCTTTCTCTTCTCATTTTCGGCCTGTTATTGTTTTATTTTATTTTTTTACCCACTTCTTGAACTGTTCATTTATCAATGTGTTCCTCCATTTTTGTCTTGGCAGCGTTTGGCCAACTCCAAAGCCCACACGTCACGCTTCATCAGTGCTAACCTGCCCTGCAACAAATTCAAGAATCGCCTGGTCAACATCATGCCCTACGAGACCACGCGTGTCTGCCTGCAGCCAATCAGAGGCCTGGAAGGATCGGACTACATTAATTCCAGCTTTATTGATGGATACAGGTTGGAGGATTTGATTAGATATGTTGTCAGGACATTCTTACATAAAAGCTTACACTGAATTGTTATTTTCAGTATGGTATGTGATGTGTTATTTGTAATATATAACATGATGTAACTATTTCTAATGCAGGCAACAGAAAGCCTACATTGCCACACAAGGCCCTCTGGCAGAAACTACAGAGGACTTCTGGAGAATGCTCTGGGAGAACAACTCCACCATTGTAGTCATGTTGACCAAACTCAGAGAGATGGGAAGGGTATGACATGAACTCACACACTCAAACCGTTGAATTATCGGTATGATCACAACATTGAATTAAACCACAGTCTTCATTCGTTAAAACAGGAAAAGTGTCACCAGTATTGGCCAGCAGAGCGCTCTGCGAGATATCAGTACTTTGTGGTGGACCCCATGGCTGAGTACAACATGCCTCAGTACATCCTACGAGAGTTCAAGGTCACAGACGCCAGGGTAAGATGATCACAACCACGAATGAAGATCAGTATCAAAAGCTTTTATTAGCTGCAACTACTTTCTTTAGGGACAGTAAGCAGCAATTGTTGAGAATACATTTGCTGGGTTTATTCCTGGCCCAATTATCTGAGATCATTTGAAACGGCAGCAGCATTGCAGCATCGATGTAAAACTACTTTTATTCTCCAACTAGGTGGGCATAGGCAATGATTTCCCAAGCTGTGTGGCAGCTAGTTAGTTAAATGACGTCCTGTTGATAACCGAGCATGTTACGCCTCCTACACCCTTCGCACATCATCATGCACAGTGACATTGTGGTAATTATGTATGAATGCAGCGTCAGCTGGTCTGACAACCACATTCAATTATTTTTATTCATATACATGAACTCTGCTGTACATGAAAACAATGCTGATGCTACAGAAGAGATTATTGAAATTTAAAGGTAAAACGTAAAGAAAAGCAAAGTAAACTACACCTCACAGACTCACAATTTAATAGCTCTAAAGTGTATCAGTTTTCCATATCAATTAAATTAAATTTAAGTTCAATTCAGCAGAAGCCGACCACCTCTCTTAAAATAATATTAACATCCGGTTCTGCCAAAACTAAATTGGAAGTGCAATTTTAACGGTGACAATAAAGATTCAATAAAGTACAATAAAGACAACTTTCTTTTTTTTTTTAACTTGAGCACAAGTATTTTGTTATGAGTTTTTATGGATTTCACTTAACTAAATCTCTCTACTTCCTGCATTGTTACCTCCATGTGGTCAAAACGTGACATGGTGCATACGTGACATCACTCCACAGACAGGAATGCGAATTGTGAAGTCCCAGAATGCTTCATTTTAAGATGTAAATGATGTAGTTCCTCTTTCTTATAAACTCTATAGTGCAGTTGTTAGCTATGTGTCTTTATCTCAGAATGGGGTCTCTTCTTGTATTTTATTTGAATATTATTAATTATTAGTTTTGGTCTATGTACACGTGTCAGTGATGCCGATGATCTACTTTGCGAACACTGATAATATACAGCATATTGATTTGATTTGATTTGTTGAACATATAAACAAGCAAAACAGCAGAAAAAACGGTAATCAAAAGAAAAGAAAAGAAAATCCCAACAAAAAAATCAATCAGTCATAATTTACATGTTCAAAAGGGAGTAGGAAGAAGTTAGAAACTTATCTAGTCCTACCCCTTTTACTTTATATATTTAAACTTATTTCATTATTAATACAATACTAATTTACTATTTTTTTTTAAATAAAATGTATAAACCTGGTTATATATACAAGTGCACTTAAACATGTTTACATTTGCCAAAAACATATATACATGAATTTCCTAAACATATACCATAATATTGCCACCCTCTTAAAACAAGTCATTTTTTGCAAAAATTATTTTTTTGACTAAATCGTCTCATCATGATGCAAAATGGTTCATCTTTTTGTGTTTCCTGGAAAATCTGAAAAAAAAAGTGACTTGGGCGATTATTTTAAGATGTCGATATGCAGGAACAAATTGTATGAAAAGTAACTGTAATCAGATTACTTCACCAAAAGAAGTATCACATATTTTATCATGACTGTAAAATAATGTTATTACATAGTTTTGAGTAACATGTTACTTTCAAATGTTAACACTGGTAAAAAAAAAAAAAAAAAAGAAAAGAAAAAAAAAACATTTTTAACATCACTGTAATAAAAAGAAAAACGTTTTCAGCATAAGGTCTTGAATTATGAGAAGAGCAGCAGCAGTAGCAATCGAACATGGATTCACAGCATCAGTGTTATAGACAAATCAACCTAGAGGGACTTTGAAAGTGATAGTGCAAGTTATTTTTTTCAAGAGGATTTGGTCTGTGGAAATTATGGAAAAGTGCTTCAATTGTAGACGCGTATGTAATAGAAGCATGTTTAAGTTGTTTGATTTAGGTTCCGAAAAACATCAGCGCTAGTGGCAATAAACTAGAATTAACCCCATATCGTGTTGTCTATGTGCTTACGCATTTGTTTGATTAAATGAGAGTATGCTTGTGCACAGTCCTTTGCGAAGTAATAGCATCGCGTGCATGCCTCACCACTCACATCTAGCGAGCCAGTCACGTATTTAATCACGCAATTTGACACGCAGCGTGGGCCCTCAGGTTGTATGTTAAAATTTCCTTTTTTTTTTTTTTTCCTTTCCTCCCCTTACTGAGCATGTGGCACATTGTGGTGTTGTCTTTGCTTCTCGTTTTATGTTTAATCCTTCTACTGAGGCGTAGTGTTTTGCAGATGAAAGACAAAAGGTGATAAGAAAGGAAACGTGCTAACCGTCCAAAAATCGGAGACAAACGTGACATGTACAAAACCAGTTGGTGTGTTTAGATTACTGTGTATTAAACATGTAAGAGTCTATTGTGGCATGAACATTGTTGGGAACACCAGCAGCTAAGATAAAAAAAAAAAAAAAAATGAATAAATGGTGACTGTATTGAACTTAATTGTATTATCGGTCAAGTTTACCAAGTTTATAAGGCTCAGTCCCACGTCACATTACTTAAATAGACTTTTTGTCCATCCAGCCTGAACGTGTCAGTTTTCAATTTCTATTTTCATCATCCAATTCCACATGCCGCTAAACTAGTCATCTAGTCTTGCTTCTTAATCCTCCACCCCCTCCCCCAACACTCATCCATCAAATTGCACTATCGATCGCCTCACAGGATTATACTATTCTACACGCTGTCTGGGACAAGATGCGTGTCATGCCAATGCACTATTGATTAGCTTCAAGTAGGGGCCATCTCACACTACTCACCAACAAAACCCAGTAGGAGAGAAAATTGAGGCAATTGGGGAGATGAGGATAAACTTCATCAGACAGCACTTTCAACTAGGGCTGGGTATCGATTCAGATTTCTAAAATCCATTCGATTCGATTCAGAAGGGCCCGATTCGATTCATTATTTGGAGGAAAAACACTCCCGAAGTCGATGCTACCTTCCCGTTAGCATCGGCTAACTTCCTGTTAGTGCTAGGCTAGCGATGTTTCAAAAACAAAGCGTGTTTTGTATTTAAATATACAGTGGATGTAATTCTTAACGTTGTGTATTTCGTTTTACAGTTAAGTCCAACTTCGGTGTCATGAAACATTTTAAACAACGCTTCGGGACAACAGCAGAATAACCGGAATAACATACGCTACACACTTGCTAGTTGCTAATGCTACGCAAGCAAAATGGTGCATTCAGGGTACTTTCACAGTGTCGGAAACTTTGGCTTTTTTTCAATAACAATTTAAGGGGAAAATAATCGGCCATTTAACTCAATTGGCCAATTGTTTTGGCCGATATTTGAAGGCCAATAATAATCGGTCGGGCCCTATTTGGCACATTAATTTACGGGGGGGGGGGCTATATTCAAAGTATCGATTCATGGTTTTATGAATCAATATTGGGCTATGAAAAGGAATATTGATATCAATATCGATATTTTAGACCCAGCCCTACTTTCAACATTGCTCGATGATGTTTTGTTTTGATAAAAATGGAGGAAATTATACGCTTTTGGAAGATTCCATTTGGGTTAAAGGTGCTATTACTTTATCCTTTAATAGGGTAAGTTTTTCCATCCACAATGAACCTCATTAATAACCAACTCAAGATATGATATATGACAACTTGACAGAAGGTCTATCTTTAAACCTTCAAAGATTTTTGTTGCTGTTTACTCTTTCTGTTGGTATTACTCACTTTTTCTTCACTTCTTCCATGTTTCTGCAGGATGGCCAATCGAGGACAGTAAGGCAGTTCCAGTTTACCGACTGGCCAGAACAAGGCGTTCCAAAATCTGGCGAGGGCTTCATTGACTTTATTGGCCAGGTGCATAAAACAAAGGAGCAGTTTGGACAGGATGGACCGATCTCTGTCCACTGCAGGTGGGAGCTCCTACATTGGCTATAAATAAAACAATACTATGAATCTTAGATTTACAGTTAATAAAAATGAAATTCATTTTAAGCGCTTAAAATTTTCTATTGAAGAGACATTTCATGACAAACTGTGACTTTTTGTAACCAACAACAACATGAAATCACCTACTGCCTCCTGTGGTGTAGTCCTCACAGCACCACCAAGTATTATACTCCCTCTCTTTTTGCCATGGTAATGCTCTAAAACCTCCACAGGCCCATTTCTTTCATAATTGATAAGGCTGAGATGCAGCTTGGCATTTGCAAAGAGGAGGAACATGAAATAAAACAGCCATTCTTTTTGTTTTTATGATCCATGATGGATTCTAATACCTGGGGTGTAGATTCCAAGGTAACCTACATCATTAACTTGCCATGCTGGACTTGGGGAGAAAATGATATTTGCTTGTGGTTTGATCCGGAGCGCAGATTATTCATATTTAGAGATAGGCCTTGAGGAGGATCAATCTCTTAGCGTTTGTAACTACAAAATGAGCATTTCACATTTTCTGATTTATTTATTTATTTATTTATTTATTTATTTATTTATTATGAAAGAGGGAGGGACTTATCACAGATTATTTAATGTACAAAACATGAACTTTTGTAATAATAATTCAAATGTGTTTGAAGAACTGCCATCCTCCACTTACATTCTTGCGAGCGCTGGTTTAGGACAGCTTCAGAGCTATGATCAAACGCATTAACAATATGACTCATTTTCTTGCTGTCACATAAATATGTTTTACTTTTCGAGAAGAGGCAGTGGAGCTTGTTTTTTTCCACATTTGTGTGACACGGGTGCAATGACATCATCAAACGTAACATCACCTTTCCCTATGTTAGGAAGCTGATGTCACCAGCCGTCAAAGGGCATGCTGAGATTTGGAAGCTTTGTCATTGAAGGGCTCGTAAATGTAATTCTAAGGAAAATCCATAACCACTCTAATGGGCCCACAATTTTCTATATTATTATTGGTAGGAATACTTCTTGCTTTGAAGCTTATGTTTTCATTGCTTTCATAAGCAGAATTATGCAACACTACTTTTAGCCAATGTGAAGAGTTGGGCCAAAGAAAAAAACTAATTCACTCTTGAAAAAGAGATTTTCCACTTTTTTTTTAACACTATGAAGATATGGTCTACATTCTGCACAAGGTCATTCCAAATATTAAAATATTAAAATAATATGCAGAGTGGGTGAAAAGCAACTCTCTAACTATTCCCTTTATGTTTTTTGAAAATCTTTGATGTTGTATGATAGACGTTTTCCTTTCACCACCATTTTCAGAATAAGATTCATTGGCCAAGTATGTAAAAACAAACAAGGAATCGGTCTTCACAGTCACCACCTGTCAAAAAAATACAAAAACTGTAATGGCCAACAGAGGGACACAGAATGGGAAGCCTGGCAGTTCACTAGTTAGCGCCCTGAGTTTCTACTATCTAAAATGGGGCAATGACGTCATCTACTGTTGGTTGTGCATCAGTAAAGTTTGAAATTAACAGCGGGGGGTGGGGTTGGCGGGGGGGAAACGTAATTGACAAGAATACTCGTCAATGGCAGTGAATGAGGTTTAAATATTTTTTTTCATACACCTGCTTTTTATTTTTCCTCTTTAACCATCCAATCTTTTATATTGAATTAAAGCGTGTCATTCAATGTTTGATACCTTGATAACAAGATTGGTTTCTTTGCAGCCACCTTGCTTTGTCATCTCTTGGTTGAAGGCTTTGTCCTTTTCCCTTACTCGGCGCCTTCCTCATCTGTCATCCCAATTTCTATTTGCTAATCCTCTGCTCTACTCCCTCATTTCATTTCGATCCATTCATTCTCCCCGCCATCCTTTATTCCGTTCCCACCAAGCCCTCCTCCACTTCTCCCCCGCCTCCACTCTTTTTCTAAGCCACTATCTAACAGACCTTTGTGCCTTTTGTCATTAATTGCTTGATTACGCGGCGTGAATGGGAGACTCCAAATCCTCTCAGTCGGCCACGGTTGGTCCACCCTTTCATATTTGGAGAGTAGATGGTACTGGTGAGAGAGGCGCACTCGGAAGAAGAGTATGAGTCCATGTGACACAGCTGTGATCGACTCCCTGGAAGCGGATTTGGGTGGCCTGAGTGATACGGCAGGAATGAAAAGTCGGGGAGGATGTTCGTGGGTGGCTGCCAGATAGATGGGTCAGCTAAGAACAACTATGTTTGATATCAAAAAGTTTTTTTTTTTATGGTCCCAAAACGCTTTGGTTTAAGGAGTTTTGTTCTCAGGCGCATACAGACATAACCACAAGCACTTCAGCCATGGCTTTCGTTGATCAGTCAAGAAAATAGCTTTAGCATTTGGAGGAAACCCAAACAAAATTGTTGTCATATCAATTATTGTTCCATTGGTGGAGTGGAAGACATTTCACAGCAAAGCAGCTTAGAGAGGCTGCTTTGAAGTATTTACGGATTCCAGTTAAGACTCAAGACTGTATTTCTGGACAGCAGCTGCTGCCAGAAAGATGTCAAGATGTTTTTGTTATTTATCTGACCATGAGATTGGTTGCATCCTTGACATCATTACTGTGACCTTGCTACTTGATTGTAGCCAAGAATTTGACTTGTGCAACATGTATTTTAAAAGAAAAGCTGATTTGATTTGATTTGCAAGAGGTCATTAGTTTTTATAATGTTCGTTTGTAAGTTATTTCTATGCTTTAATAATTTACTTTGGTTCTGTTTTGTAGCGCTGGTGTGGGCAGGACTGGCGTCTTCATCACCCTGAGCATCGTCCTGGAGCGAATGCGTTACGAAGGCGTAGTTGACATCTTCCAGACAGTGAAGATGCTCCGGACGCAGAGGCCAGCAATGGTCCAAACTGAGGTCAGATGTCCCTCACATACACACACCCAAATAAATCCATTCTTTGCTTTTAAGACATGACTATAATATACCGTAAAATCTCGTGAATAAAAGACACTTTTTTCCAGATAAAATGATGTAATCGACCCATCGTATTATT
Organism: Festucalex cinctus; assembly: GCF_051991245.1. Classification (NCBI taxonomy): domain Eukaryota; kingdom Metazoa; phylum Chordata; class Actinopteri; order Syngnathiformes; family Syngnathidae; genus Festucalex; species Festucalex cinctus. Next base: position 13,003,615 of record NC_135420.1, read on the forward strand.
TACACGGGTTTATATTTTAATTAACATTTTATAGACGTTTAGCGGTACCTAGATGTTATAGACAAATGTGTACTTACATTCGTAATTTCACAAATTAATTTAAGTGCCTCGTTTCACAAATGTTTTCACGTGTACACCGTGAGCAAAACTTATGAAGCTAGAAGCAGCAACGATTGTTTATGCTATCCATGATGGAACACGCAGCCAACGTGGTGAGGCCAACTTCAAAATAAAATCTTTCCAAATGCACTAATACTCTGACATTCATGGCTTAATACACTTTTTTTTTAATTTTGGAGTTGTTCCCGGCAGCGTGTTGCGGCGTAACCGCTAACTTTTTTTTTGTGTGCAGCATCTCTCAAACTGTTGCCTCTAAGGTCAAAACAAGTCATCCAGAAATCAGGTTTAATTGCTAATTAACCGTTAGGCATTATTGTGACCCGTTTTGGGCTTTTTGATGGTTCTGACCAAGTCATTTCAAAATAAGATAACGCCCAGGGGTTTTAAGGATGCTAAAAAAATGTTTTGAATTACTCTGACATTTACCCAGCATTAAGGGTTGGCTCCAACGTTAGCATCTCCAGCGTTAGCGTTTAGTTGCTAGCTAGCTGCTAAGCAAGCAAGACAGCGAGATCCATCAAATTACTTATCAAAGGCAGTTTAATCAACAAAAAATGACTCTGCAAACTTTGATGCTATTAGCCTGACACAGTTGCTGTTCCTACTGATCTCTTAACAAACCAGGCTCACTCAAATGTGCTGTTTAAACTAGCAAAATTGCTACTGTCATCCTGACATCACTTCGTCTCAATCATGGACTGAAATCTGTCGGGAGAGAAACATCTAAAATCTCACTGACTAATCTTTCTAGATAGGAAAAGTGTGGTGCAACTAAAAAATTTGATCATCTAACTGTAAAAATGAAAACCAGTTGGTCATTCATTATTTTGGAAAACATTTTAAAAAATTCTTTGAATGACTCTATGGGAAAAGATCATGTTTGTTTTTTTTCCTGAATTGACTTTATCTAGTTTTTGATATCTTGAATGTTTTTGTTGAAGTGCTAAAAATATGTAAATGTTGACATTGGTATTCTATTTATGCTACAACTTTGAGGCTGCCTGTCTTTTCAAGCATGTCCATATGGTATTATTTCATTTTTGTTGCAATATTGTAAAAGACGGCAGTTGTTATAACAGAGAGCCCTTGAAATGCAAATCATGTTTCATGTGAAAATAAGCAAAAAAAAAAAAAAACAATATTAGCAGTAAACAACAAGCTTGTTTTACTTGTATGAGAGCATAAACGACATGCATTTTTAATATTCCCAAATGAATTATCAACCAATTAATTGCCAAAAATATCAATCTCTCTAAAACTTACCAGAGCCAAGAAATGGATGTCATTTTCGGACTCAGCGGCCCAGAATTACTCAAATCATTAAAATGTCTTTGGCACTCATTAAAAAATATGTTGGCCAGCAAATCAGAGGAGCGTATTATACATGAGTACAGAGGAAAAACTGCTTTTTAAGGGTGAATTTATTGAGTATTATGCACGGGTGCATATTATACACTGGATTTTTACGGTACTTTAACAGTTGTCATTTGGAACTGTAATGGTCTAATATAAATTGATCAGGATGTGACTTCAAACCAAAAATAAATAAAGAAAGAAAGAAAGAAAGAAATTGATCATGCACGTTATACAAGTTGCAGTCACTGAATAAATCCTATCAAATCCAAATTTGCGTAAAGATATAAACTGCCTTTATCTGTAATTACATTGCCCAATCCAAATTCAGTTATCAGCTACATCTATTACTATAGACACAATTAACATATCCCACCAATGTCATCAGAGGTTTTGTGTATTCTATATATTTTTTTTTTATTTCAATTATTTGCTTTTGTTCGCTCAAATCTGTCCTTGTAATTATGATGACAGCGTGAGATTTATTGTACACGTAGCATTCACTGCCTTGTAATAGTAGCATTTTTTTTCTTCTTCGTTACCATGCCGACTTAGTATGACTTATTTTAGTCATCTATGATATTGGTGCACTATCCATTACACTGTGTTGTCTTGATAACATCAGTGCGACCATGAATGTTTAAAGTGAAGTGTCAATTAGTTTAGATGATTTAGCTACTATGTCATTTTTGCTTCTGTTTCCTTCAGCTTCAAGTTAGTCCAACAGACGGTTGGAATTAAACAAATTATTAATGAACTGAATTGTAATATGCAATATGAAGGGTTATGCCCTCTGCGGGGAGTCTAATTAAACAACCTGGACATGCTAGCACCTCATATTCAGCCCTCCGAACCAGTGGGGGATAAAACCGCGTGTTCCAGAGGCAGTTTGACGGCATCTCATTAAACAGGAAGCGCTGTTGGTTTCAAGCGGTCCTTGATGCCTCGCTGCCCTGACACCGGGTACCTATCTTTAGACAGCACTTACTGGCTTCAAACGCCGCCTGTGTTGCGGCAGGTTAACAGAGCGCCGGCCCACCTGGGACCTGCTGACCACCTGCCTCTGAACAGAATGTGCATGAATGTCCTCAACTTTGTTTGAGGGCAGCTACATTTAATTAAAGTTGAGTGGAAGTAGCTATTAAATGACCTCTACAAAGTTTCTACTTTAATGGGGGTGAGCAGATTTTCAAAATTAAAAACCGGGATGCTACAGTTTTGCGGAAAAGCCAGGAATTATTTATAACAAATTTCATCGCTAGTCAATCTGGTAGCTGGTGGTTGTGTTGTTGCTTTAGCTAATGCTAAATGCTATCTTGGTTGACAGTTCAGTCCAGGCAGTTAATGAAAGCAGGCTGTGCCATTTACCTTGAGTCAGTTCCGCATTGTAACACTGGAGTTATATGCCACGAGAAAAGCTGGATCAAGCTAGCAGGACCTTTCCCATGATTCATAGACAGAAGCGGGAAGTACAAGTTCTGGTATGAGGAAAACACGCCTGTTAGTGATTACATGCGGATGAAATTGAGACCCTTTTAATTGGTTTATCGTATGAATCACGATGACAACTGTGTGACTGACATACACGTGGCCCAAACAAACTTGCTTTCTGACTTCACTACGCTGGGCTGGGATGGGACTTGCATAAAAGTGAGACAAAACAAATGGGGCTGGCGATATCCACTAGAACTCTGGATACAAGACTCAAAACTGGAACTATTAGCTAACATTTACTATTAGCATTAAATGACGGGACATCTGGTAGATTTGGAAAAACATTAGCTATTAGCTAACATTAGCCATTAGCATTAAATGTCGGGCCATCTGTTACTTCTAAAAAATTCTACCTAGCTGTTAGTATTAATGTCTTTCCTGACATGGGCTAATCTACTTTAAAAACGTTTGCTTTTTTATGACATGGCGATCAAAGCTGTTCTCAAAGCACTTTAGAGATTATATTTCTGATGTCTTTTGTTTCTCCCTCTGTGTATGCTTTTCTTCTACAGGATGAGTACCAGTTCTGCTATCACGCCGCTCTGGAGTACTTAGGAAGCTTTGATCACTATGCAACGTAAAAGCCATCTCTTTTCCCCCATGAGTCCTGTCACCCCCTCAACAGTCTCCTGAGCCATAGAAACTTGAATTTTGAAACAGTGGTGTCACAACAATAACACCACTCTTCATTCAGACGCATTCAACCAAGATTTTTAGACACCAACCAGAATAAATTCAATCTGGCCAAGTTAGCTCAGACTCCGCAGTCAAGAAAAGAACACCGCCATCAGGAGCGGAACCCAGAAAGAAGCATCGGCTCAAGTTGTGGGGGGCGATCCAAGTGTCTGACTTCTTACCTTACCTCAAGTGTTTCCATACAGACATTGTAAACATTCACTGAAATGTCACACAACAGGTGAAGTACAAGGCAAATATCAACGAGATGGAGTGGCTTTCTCTCGAGATTTTTGCTCCTTCTGGATGTAAAGGAAGTTCCAAGTATCTTTTTTTTTCCCCCCTTCCAACAACTTTCGCAAGTAATATTCAGATAAATTACCAAATTGTGGTTGCCTGTATGGTTGGCGGAACGTGTGGTTCACTCTCTCAAATGTCAAACAGACATACTAATGATGAGCAAGAAGAAAGTGTGACATCACATGATCAGAAGGAAAGTTGACAGGACGAAAGCAACATCACATAGTTTCAGATGGAAACCTCTTCTGCGAGTCACTAGAGAGCTATGGGAAGCTGTGCCTGTAAAAAGAAGCAGTGGCTTGGTCGTCTGTGACCCATTTTTATTTTATTTTATTTTATTTTTTTACAAGCTCTGGAGTTGCAATCCGTTGGAAGACACATCTGGTGAGAAGCTTTGCAACAAATGGATATACCAGACAAACTTGGGACACAAAGCCTTTCTTTGTGTACAGTGACAAATGTTCATCATCAATGCTTCAGTATTTTTGTTCTTAGTTTCCTTATTAAACCAAACATGCTGCTTATTTCATGTGCGTGTGACTATTAAAGTAGGTTTCATTTCAAAAGAGACACAAAAAAAATTGGGCCTATTTCAATTACCAAACCAGGTGTTTGAAACATTTCCTCTAAGATCCACTGTACGCTCATTTGTAGGATTAAAAAAGCTATTTACTTTAAACCCTTGTTACTTTGTGGGTGACAAAAGCAGAGCTTGTTAGTGCTCAATGAGAAAAATCTTCGGTACAAGTAACTTGCACATCCTTAAGAAAAGAACTTGAAAAAAAGTCCCCGCCAAAAAACTGCAGGTTGGATTTGACGCACTAATTGAAATGTGACTCCTGAAGATCAGCTCAGCGGGCTTTTATTTTGAGGTATCAACGCTTTGGTATGCGCTTCTCTGGATTCTGTGAAAGGTTCCAGAAAGTTGCGCACAAAACCACGAGCGATGGACAGAACTGTGTGTAATCTTTTTGTATTTCCAAAAAAGCCTTATTGTTATTGTAACATTATGGAAACATCAGTGTTGTATTACAATGATTTATTTTGCATTACATAGCTAACTTTTTTCTTTTCTTTTTTAACAGAGATGTTGTATCGCATTTTATAAAAAAACAAAAACAAAATAGCAAAAGAGAAGTGCTTATTTGTTCATATTATGTTGAAAGACATTCTATTTTTTCACTGTAGAAATCTTCAGTATAACATGTCTGTGTGTACGTGTGCATATATGTACATATATACTGCACCCTCACACATTCATATATATTTAAATGCAGACTATAAAAATATATCCATCTTAGAATGAATCGCTCATATTTTTTGTTGTCTCACCCTACCAGCCCAGTGCTTGGAAATATGATGACTTCCCTTTTTTTATTTTCTATGTTGCGTTACATTATTTTTAAGCCAAGAACATTGCGTGTCTTTCAAACAAACTTTTCTTTGCCCCGTTTGGATCCTCATCCTGGTGCTGATGAGGATATGCATTGTAGAATCATTTTAAATAGAATTGTATTCATTTTGTAGACTAATATTTTCTATTAACTGGATACAGCTGAGGAGAAACCTACCCACATAATATCTAACAAATCAAAAATTATATTTTTGTTGTTATCCGAATCAGGCAAATTTGACATACTGTACTGTACTTTGTATGATCATGTACAAGCTATGACCCGTCTTTTTGTTTTTTTACGTTTATGTACTTTATACTTTTTTTCTTTGTTTTTACTTACATATTACTTTCCAAGATGACGTGGCAAAGATACATGTAAATAAACAAATATATAGATTATATGTATTTGTAAATCATTTGACCCTCAAGAGCTTAAACAATGCATTGGAACAGTGCAAGGTGTTGGTTTAATTTTCCTCTTTGGGAAAGAACTTTCTCCAATCCTTCTCCCTTCCCTTCAACAGGTACCATTTGTTTCTTTTTCTGATTTTTATATTCCCTTTCCAGTCAAAACTGGACACACCTGACAATTAGGACGTAAAAGAAGGCAAATGTGCTCGTCAGACCGCAAATTCGCCCCCATGAATCTGAGTTAATGTTCAATTGCAATACAAACAAACCACATCCAGTTCGGTTGCATTGTGACAAGTGTTTTTCGACATTCTATGTGCAGCATTGTTGATTTCATTTTATTTTTCAACGGGATGCCGAAAGAAATCAGGAGCAGAGTGAACCAACAAAGGCAAAACCGAAACAACCAAAAACTTGCTGCAAAGTCACATTCCCAGCACGGACGTTAGAACAGCTGGAACTTTGACATGTTTCACCAAGAACAAAAATCCTCGTGGTGGAACTGATGCCAAAACTGTTGTTAACTTTGGAGGATTTGGGAAGCTTGTGCAATAGAACTTCTGACTCTGTTTCAACACCTGCCACAATCATCGGAACATGTCACAGAGTTATCTGGGGTGAGATGAACAGAAAACAAAGACACTAACAAAAGAATCAAAGCATTATCCACATACTGACAGAATGATCAAGAACTTCAAACTAGTTTTCATTTGTATGAGGGCCAAGTGCTGTCACTTTCAAACTGTTACATCTAACTGAAACATGATTGGTTTTAAGCCACTGTGTATGTAGATATGTTGACTTTGTATTAAAGAAATGTTGTCTGAAAAGAGTTTGCTTGAGATTTTATGTGACAATTCGATTTCCCCCTGACTTGTCAATCTGGAAAGAGAAGACAAAATAATTCACATAATTCTAATCGACATCACCACTAAGTAGACTACATTAATATTAGTTTTGCAGAAGACTTCATGAACAAAACTACATAATCTACACCAGAAGATGCAAATCACATCTTATTAAGAAGAATTGGAAGGCCAGGATAGAATTAGAGAAGTACAGATATGAAAAAATTCTACAACAAAGTTTTATACATTGAGGCAATGATTAACCTTTACTAAAGGAATGGAAAGCTAAACTTTGGAGAAAGAAAGGCTCACTAATCTGAAATCTTAGACACATCTATTTTAAGTATCATCCGTTACTATACTACCACAAAACTGTCAAAAAAGATACACTCATCTTATGTGAGTGTTCTTAGAAGGAACCTTGGTGCCTTTTTCTTTTTTTTTCTTTTTTTTTTTTAATGTTTTTATTTTTATTTTTTTAACACTAATGCATTACCTTAATCTGTCAGCTGGAAAAGGCTCCAGCTCAACCATGACTCTAATGAAGACAAGCACTCTAGAAAAAAAAATAATAATAATTTCTGGACAAAATAATATGCTAGTCCCAAACCCCCTAAAGACAGTATATTGGACATTAAGGACAACTGTGGTATTATCTAGCAACCTAGTTTCGGTTATTTGTCCTTTCTTTAATTACAAAATGTCTACCAAGATTGTAATTTGTTACATCAAAACCACGACCATCATGGCTGTTACCTTTCCTCAAAAATAATTTTTTTTTTCACATTTATGTACCTTAGTTTGGATATATTGGATTCATAGCAATCATTCCAACATGTCTGCCATGGCAGGTATTTGTTGTACATAGAACATGAATGCATGCATATTGCTTAACATCTCACCATGGCAAAAAAAATAAATAAAAAAAAAGTACTACTTAATTAAATTCTGACATTTCTCATTAATCATCAGTCAGCCATTGGAAACCCGTTGTCCATTTTTGCAGCCCACAACATACTGTATATACTAAAAATAAAACAACTAACAATAATAATGTTGTTGCAACATCCACATGCCCCATTTGTGTAACTCTCTGACAACTACAATAAAAAACATTAAATTATAATAATAATAAAATGTTTTTATGAGACCTTTTCTAGATATGCAAATAAACTATTCAAATACTAACAACATTTTTTGGTTGATGAATAAAGATGATACAGTTTCAGTGGCAAAAAAATGGGTTGCTTCATCAGTCTGATTTGTGAAATATCACATGAATAATCCTTGCATAGACACTTGTTTTAAAATTGTGGGGATGTAATTCATTAGCTGCTTAGTGCAGGGGTGGCTCTATTCTAGTGGGATACAGGGCGGCGGGCCACCCCAAAAGCTAAGATTCAGTTTATCATATTTAACAGAAAGCTTTGCTCGATTCTGATAACTATTTGAAGCTGTGGCATTTACCTTGCACCGTTCCCGCAATGTAAAATTGGAAATATGCCATGAGAAAACTCAGCTTGCGTTGGGTCTGACCAGGTACTGCAGTATTAGGATAGTTGGACTACATTACCCATGAATCTAAGACACAAAAGCAGGAAGTAGTTCCAGTTCCAGTATGACAAAAACACACCTGCTAGCAATTAGACGAGATGAGCTTTGTGACTAATGAAATCCACAGCGTTTGGGGACCCAAACGGGACTGTCAGGTCACCCTAAAGTAACTACATCTTTCTTGTGTAATGTTTTGCTGTAGATTTGTCAACAGATATGCTAACATAGTGTGTTTGGCTCACAGAAATCTCTGTTACAAATGCAAATTAAGCATGTCTGTGAGTCTTTAACTCATTTGCTCCCAATAACGTGTAAATACGTTTTTTTAATGTTGTAAGTGTCCCAAAGACGTATTTATACATTTTTTTTTTTTTTATGCTAGAGGATACAGAAGGCTTTGATGCAACCTCTCAGCTGCAAAGAACGGTTGCAGAAATGGTAGTTATTACACAAACGGCCAGCAGGTGGCAGCAGAACAAAGGAGATCAACCAGGGCCATCAAGAAAAAAAGCTTTTTACTTTACTTACAATTTTAAATAGATTTGTGAAAACTGATGAAACTTAGCTGTGTTCTAATGCTAATTGCTGCAAAACGGAAACAGATAGAAACATACTTTTTCTTCCTGATGAAAGAAGAGACTTTAATCTTTCTTTTGGTATGTTCCATGCTTTTATAGCAATTGAATACAATATTCTGTGGGCCTTGCAAAATCAGTCAAAATCCAGTAAAACAGCCGGGAGTGAACGGGACTGCTTGTGTGAAAATGGCTGGGAGTGAATGAGTTAACCAGCAGTCCCTGATCATTTAGCAACTTAACTTGTATTGCAGCCTCTAAAACTTTCATCCTCTTGTCAGCTTCGATATTTGGCTTCTTGATCATTACCTCCCTTGTGTGTTAAATACACAAGTATCTGACGAAATATCTTTACTGTGATGCCTCAAGGGTTTGGCGCATCAGTCATAATTACGCCGCTGCCTCTATTGGAAGAATTTGCTGCAGGAGCATGCAGGAGAACCTATGAAGCAAACAGATGGTGCAATTTTGATGTTATTAGATTGCCTGATTAGCCGCCTCCTATATTTACCGAGCAGCCTCTTGACAAACATGCCGGCGTTTCCTTAAGCCCTTCTTCAAGCTGGATAAATGCCATGCAATCCGGCAGATAAGGGTGTACCTTCACCTCCTCATATTTGCTCTCTCATCCATCCTCCAGAGAGAGATGAGGCTCTCCTGCTATCTGTTTACTTGCAAGTTGTACGGTCACAAAGGGAAAAGAAATTGATGGCAAATCCCTGTTGCTTTTTTGGGGTGGAAACTGTAAATACTTACGCAATGTGCAGCAACATTTCACTACATAACAGGAGAGATGCCATTCAAGGAAGGCTAATGCACGGAGAGTGCCACCCTATCTCAAGGCCGATGATCCTAATTGTCTACTCACTGTGCTGCGTTTCACTCCATTCTTTTTTTTTTAATCGTGGCGAGCCAGCAGGCCGAGCGTTGGGGTTGACGAGGGAGTGAATTAGGGCGACGATTATGCAGTGATTCAGACAGTAGCTCATTAGGACCCAGCTAAGCAAGCAATCTACGAATCGATGTGACAGTGGACCTAAAAGCCACAGAAATGTGTAATAAATGGCAAAGCGATAAATTGGATTATCCGCAGCCCCGTGGCCAAGTTCTTTTTGTCGCGAATGACGAATCAATCCAATCAAGTCACGTTTAAAAGAAAAAAAAGGGGGGGGGGGGTCAAAAGAAGCAAGAAAAAGGTCGGCCATGGAGGTTATCTGTCTCGCAGGGGCCTTGTTAAGGTTGCGGTTTTTTTTCCCCACCACAGCTCGTTTCCGTATGGTATTCAAGTCTCTGAAATATTCATGACGCACCATTAGTACTTTATGAGCACATTTTATAATAAGGCATGTAGCGACATTTCAACTCCAGACAGAACAGTAAAAGTGTCACACGGGCGTCATGCCTCATGCCTACTGATTCACTAAGAAGCCATCACAAGCTGCAATGAGCAGCTGAGGAGCACTGACGCACAAACTAATGTCGACGCAGCAGTAGGTGTTCATATTGCATGTGTTGGCATGGAAAAACTGTTGTGCATCTGCTCCATCTACCTGACAAGAAGGATGCATTAAAACATATTCCTCATTAAAATGTGGAGAGAAAAAAATGAGACTTCTGTTTCAACTGTGTCCAGTTTCTTATGTAGTCAAAATGCTGTCAACGTGAAAGACTGGAGACCTCATGTGGGTACTCAGGAAGGACTTTGCTGCCATCTGCAGGAGTTATTGGGTCATGAATGTCATCACATTTATAACGGAGGGGCAATTTCCATTCAATTGAACACAGATGATGTATTGACTGTATTATCTTCTCTAGAGGCGCCTGTTAATGTTAATTACACTGTTCACTGGCATGCTTAGTAACTTAAACCCATCAATGCACATCAGTCATTATGCACAATCAAGTTTGAACGCAGCTTTGCTAATTGTTGTCAAAAAAGAAGAACTTTGAGTATGGAAGTGTTTTTAATGGCTAGATTCTCCGAATGGCCTGGGGATGGTCTGTGCGAAACATCTGCCAGCAGTAAACGGCGGTCGTTCTAAAAGTGTACAGCGCCGTCGCCGTGGCTCCAGTGTTTATGTCCTCATGCTGTTATTTCCTATCATCTGTCTTATGTTCCCCGAGTCCTTGCAGCCTCTCTGTGTCCAACGAGAGTGCTGTCGCTGACAGATTGCTGTCATAAAAATAAAAAAAATAATAAAAAAAAGGGAAGGAGGCTTCTTCGCTCCTTTTCCCTCCTGTGGGCCGTCAAATAGACCTTTGGCTTTTTGTCTCTGGCTGCAGTTTCAACTCTATTTACATCATAGATTCCTAACTACGCTATACAGATCTTACTTCTGAAGTCAAAATATGCATCCATTGGCTATATTTTAAAGGGGAAGTCGACCATATTCCCTTTGTGGAATATGAGTTACAAATCAAAATCCAGACGTTATCCATCTCAGAAGCAGCCATTTTGCCACTTGTATTGCTTCTTGTTAGATATTTGTACCTTAAAGTGGAAGTCCACCAATTTATTTTACAATAATATGTTCTATGCAGCCCGACAAGTACCGTATTTTCTGCACGATAAGGTGCACCGCATTATAAGGCGCAACTTCAATGAATGACATATTTTAAAACTTTTTTCATAAGGCGCTACAGTAGAGGCTGGGGTTTTGTTATGCATCCATTAGATGGTGCTGCGCTAAAGGGAATGTCAACAAAAGTCAGATAGGTCAGTCAAACTTTATTAATAGATTATAAACCAGCTTTCTGACAACTCCATTCACTCCTAAAATGAATAAACAGCTGTTTTATTATTTTATCTGAGGTAAAGTATTAGTATTAGCTAGCGATCCAAGATGGCGGGATCTTCTGCGCATGCGCGTCACCGATCGTGCAGGGTTACCAATAGCGTCTTGACAGCGAGACCTGTTGCGGCTCAATATTGATCCATATATAAGGCGCACTGGATTATAAGGCTCATGGTCAGCTTTTGAAAAAAATGAAGGCTTTTAGGTGCGCCTTATAGTGCGGAAAATACGGTACATATATATATATATATATATATATATATATATATATATATATATATATATATATATATATATATATATATATATATATATATATATATAACTTGAATACAAATATACTTTCAGGTCCTACTATAAGTCTAACAAATACATTGAAACATTGTATAAACTTTGCACAATGTTTCAATGTATGTAAAGCACCATGAAGCTGAATTTTATTGATATAAGGCACAACCACAACAGATGGACCAACGTGGCATGTCTATCATTATTGCTGGATTTCTTTATTATCTGGTTTATCTGTATGAAATCAAATTGCTGATAATTATCGGCAGATTTCGCTATTATCTGTTTTATCTGTTTGACGTCAAATTGGTCGATAATTGCCGATAATTATCGGCCACCGATATTGTTGCGCATCCCTAATATATATATGATGGTTTAAATGAAGAGGATTTTTTATAGAAATAATCACAGTGAAAATGTATTACAATAATAATTATTCTTATCTTTACTCTCTTGCTCTTTTTGTGCCCATATAAAAGCAATGAACCTTTCTTTTAAAACTCAGAGACCAGATCAAGCCTGTTTAAAACTGTCCTGCCCTGCCCTGCAATCTCCTGGAAGGGAAAAAAAAAACATTTAAAAGTTGCACTCAAACAGATTAGTCTTTAAATTTCGGCTTATGTCTAGAGAAAACTGTTCTTCTTACAGCTCATTAGCACTTTGGTCTCAAATGTCAGCTAAAATACTTTGCAAATTGAGGGATAATAGCTTGGTAATGGGAAAGCGCAAGAATGATGGCGGAGAATAAAACCTGACAGAGCTGTCTGCGCCATAACACTCTCAAGTGAATAATTCAATAATAATTAAGGACACATGAAACCTCCAGCAACAGAACCATTACAGCTTCCCTGTAAACATGTCCATTTGGACACAATTAAATCACATTCCGGCAGAGTTAGGGTTCGTAGTGCAAGTGTTAGATGCTGAGAAATCCAGTTTAGGCTGGGGGGGAAGAAAACAAATAGGTGGTGAGTGTCATGATGAGCCGAGGAAAGAAACCCTTGGCGTCAACCTCACGATTTACCTGAGTTTGTATAATGCAAGCAATTAGATCTAAACTTGAATAAATGTATACTATAAAATCTCTGTATCCACTAAAAGTCTTCCTCTAATGAAGAGTTCTCTCTGCTTGGGCCTTTTATGAAACTAGGAAGGCAAAAACTATATGATGATATTGTTGTATCCTTTGTCTGACCCTGATTGTGCGGTCACGAAAAGGGTTCATATAATTATTTATATATTTGTTTGAAGTTACCAAGAGTCGTCATAAAATGTCTGAGACAATAAATATTGTCGTTATCTTTATTAGGTCAGAGGTCAGTGTAAGAAAATGCCGCCAGCCGCAGATAATGCATCGCCAGGAATTGACCCCCAGTAGCTACAATAAAACAACAAACGTCTTTAATTATGATGAAGCAGTCCTCAAGTGCAAATCATCAAATATTCATGTTTGAGTTCAACTGTAAGAGAAGTGCGTTTCCTTTCTCTTCATTTAAATATTATAGTCTGTCTCTAATTTGTGACCCTCAGGTCACTGATGGTGTATAGCGTTTATTTTTCGGACCTCAGAGCAGGCAGCTCGGTGAAAATAAACATGAAAGGTTCTGTCTTGCTGTCCTGTGACTAACTGGTCAGCAGCAGGGTTATCCATTTTCCAAATCGCTTTTTTAATAGTTTTTGATATTTCCTTATAATTTTTATTTTCATGTGTCTTTAGTTTTTTATGTAGTTAATTTTAATTAGTTTTTACGGCATTCGTTTTTAGTCCTTTTTATTTTGTATTTTTGCTTCATCTTCTGTTTAGTTTATTAGTTTTAGTATTAGTTTTAGCTTTTTCAAATAAAGTATTTGTCCAGTGAAATCAAAATAAACCTCGAAAGCTCATGTATGATATTGTTTTTGTTTCATTACCAAAATGTTGTTGTTTTTTTTGTCTATTTAGTTGTAGTAATTTTGTTAACTATAATAACATTGGTCAGTAGTTTAGGGTCTAGTCTGCTAATTGCTTGAAGTCAGCTGGGATGTGCTATAACTCAGCATTCATCTGAGAAGGTTAACAGAGATGAATTTATAACATATATATTTAAATTAAATACCAACTGCGACACTGGTGTGTAAAAGTCCCATCAACAAGTAATACTAGCCTGTTGGTTGTGTGATTTCCCATTTTAATTGCATGACTGAAACACTGTTTCTCTCTTCCGTCTCTCTCCTCCAACAATGAATAAATGACTTGTGCACATTTGCATCAATACAAGTATGTGTGCGCGTGCGTGTAAGAATTAGACCAAATCGTGTGTGTGTGTGTGGTATACATGAACACTAAAGGAAAGCCCCATTTTATATGGTGCATTTCACTTCTCATTTCAAATGGAAGAAGAAAATTGTCTGCACTGCATCCACGGAGACTTTTGTCACAGGTATGACCTCTGGCTGAGTTCACCCAAAGTTTACTTGTTTTTCATTTTCTCAGCTTAGGGTGCTCTCTGTTTATTTCTGCGGAATTTTTACAGCTCATTAGAGTATAAACAAAACAGCACGCTCGAGGCTGCTGTTTGTTGATGGAGCTAAATAAAAGGGATGCGGGATGAAATTGACATTGTATATTTTTTTTTTCACTCAGTTTGATCGTATGCTTGCATATGGAGGTTTTTTTTTTATGTTACCTCTCATACCTTGCATCAAAATCCTTGATAAACAGCCAATTATCTGCACAGGAAGTACATCTGGTTTACACTTGGAAATATAATGAAAGTATGCAGATTTTTGAGGGAGATGAAAAAGGGAGATTATTTCAGTTAGTGCAATAGTTCATTGTACTGTAGTATTGTAATTGGTAGTGATTTTGCATTAAAAAAAGGAGACCATCACAAAGAGGCAGAACAGATTAAATAATAAATAAGATAGATCACTAAATGAACCCTTAACACTTTTGTAAACTATTTATGTAAGTATAAGATACAAGTAGGCTATATAAAAAAAAAAAAAAAAAAAAAAAAAAGTGATGCAGGTGTGAACAGGTAATAGTGAGGGGTAGGCGTGACTGTTTCATTCCAGGAAAATTTTGGATGAAATAATCATGTAGAGGTGGATTTAGGGTCTGTCCTTAAGTATAGCTGAGGGTCATCAACATTTTAATGGAAGGAGATTCCATGCCTGCTGATGACACGACCTAGTGGCAGCCAGTAGGAGATAAGTAATGGGGTTCCTAAAACAGAACCTTGAGGGACTCCACAGATGACAGCAGTTGTTATAGACTTGGCATATCCAAGGCTGACATATGTGACTTATGTGATGTGAGTGCTTGTCATGCCTGTAGAATTATCTTCCTGTTTTTATTATTATTATTATTATTATTATTATTATACTTTTCATTACAATACTTAAATTATGCATGTAGGTGATTTTACAATACTTCACCAAAAGAACCCTCTTTCTGCTGCATGATGTATGTAAAAGCTGAAATGAGAGTAGGAGGAGATAATGCGTGTTTTGTGTGGCAGTTAAAAGCCAGGCTGATTGCATGTAATGCAATGGGAATCACTCAATCCTTTTAAGGTGTTCACTAGAATCGAGTCGAACAAAATATAAGCCCGGATGTGGTGAGAAGAGAAGACGGATGCAAACAATGGTTGTGATTGGCGCCCAGGACAGCTTGAGACAGGCCAACACATCAAAGCAAGGATCAGAGTGACTTGCGCAAATTGAAATGGAATGTTAATGGGGGCAACTACTAGCAGTACAAATGGAACAAATATTCAAATTATATGGACAAAGAGAACATAATAAAGTTGAAGTGATAAGGTCAGCTGGGGTTTGATTGTGTTTAAATTACAAAGGTAGCGCCGACAATGTTAGGCTGGTTTCATGGTTCTACCACTAAAATTGAATAGCTAAAACTGATGAAAACATTTTAATCTACTTTTAATTTAGAATGTTTAATTCAGTCTTAATTAGACTCTAAGTATCCAATTTGTGCTGAAGCATAGGGAATAGCAGAGGAAAAGAATTATGCATAATTTAATTTTGTGATTTAAGTAATGTCAGATTAGCTTTTATTCAACTAGATTCGTGTCAGTGTTTTCGAGTAATTAATTGCTGATTGTGTTGATTGAATTGGTCATTAGAACTTTTATTTTGACTAACACTTAAATTACAGTTTCTTATCAAACACTTTGTTTTTCATTTACAACAATGAATTACATTTAAAAAAAACAAGTCTAGGTGTCTCACATACGTTTTTTTTTTTTTTTGTCTTCATTTGGGTGTAACTTCAACAACACCACACAATGGCATTATGATAAAGTGATGGGTGCCTGCTTAATTGTAAAGGAGCACATTATTCTCACCTAAACAGTTCATTAACTTGCACTATTAATTAAAGTTTGCTTTTAAGACTTGTTAACCTAACCATACTTAAAACCTAAACTGATCTAGGAAAATGTGACCTAAATGGTATTAAAATCAAGAAACAAAAAAAACACAATAGAGTTGCTCTGTTTTACTTTTGCAGGACTTTCATTGTTGTCACCACATTACCTAGCCGCTGAGCAATGTGACATATTGCTGCCTTTTACACGTAGGGTTCGAATCTCAGTCACAAAATACATCCGAATGGCTAGAAACTAATTCCCAGCCCTTCTGGTAACAAACCTGAATAAAAACGAATGGGATGCCAATAGTGGTGACCTTGACGGATACATGCCCTTAACAGGGAAAATCTCACTGACTGCATTGTCAACTTTCCAAGAGAGGTCGCTAATAGCCTGAAACGGCCATGAGTGGTTTAGATAGAGTACAACGGACATATGTGGCCTGGAAATGTCTGTGTGGATGGCGCACAGTGTCGGGGCAAAAAGATCTCATTTGCCAAAACCAGGTTACACTACCTGCGTCAATACTTAGACATAGTTCAAGCAGGCATAATGTTTGAACAACTGTGTGCCACCAAATTGTAAGTTGCGCCGGGTGCATGTTAAAGGATGATGTGCCTGAATACTCAACAAGGCACAGGGATATGAACCAAATTTCCAAACATGTGCCTCAACACTTGTGTCGGCGCAAAAATCAGGACATGCCAGTTTTTACTGTCCAATGTTGTTTCGCTGTCTATGAATATGTTCCAAAGGCACCCTGATAATCTTTCATGGCACCCTAGTCTCCCTCTAGTTAGGAAAATTGAATACTTACATCCTGTACTGTATATTGTTTAGCCTACAAGTAGTACTAGAAATATTAAAAACCTATCTAAAGCTAAAAACCTCCATGGCTGACTTAAATGCATTTGCATACCTGTATGCACAAGTCACTAAATATGCAAAATATATAAGACCAAAACAATGGAAACATTGGCTTTGTTTTCAATGATGTGCCTAACTTAATATAAAAAATGTGATTTCCTAAATGTATTTAAAGATTTTATATTGCATACACAAGTTGTTGTGTTTTTTTTTTTTTTTCTGCTGATCATTGTGGTATCCTTTTATGGGTGCACAAGTAAGATGATGTCGCGTAAACGAGACAAATGCCTTTTCCCCCTGCGGACCATTTATACATGTCATATTTATGCTTTGAACATTTTCTGTGGAGCTCATTCTTGCCTCAAGTAGTTTGTGTCTGTTGCTAAAGCCCTTCCCCTTTTGCAGGGAGCAAAAGGAAGCATGACTTGAGGGGGGAGATGATTATCTGAGCTGCTGGGAGCCGAGCAGCAGCAAAGGAAAGGAGATGTTGAGGAAAGGTTATTGTTACGTGTGTTGTGGCGCTACCTTTTGAAAATGTTTTTTTTTTTTTTTTTTTTTTTAACTTTCCTTTGACAGGGTGCACACATTGAAAATGGTCCCCCGTCTCCTGAAGCCATTGCGTTAGATCCATTACTAATGAGAAGCAGATTGATGGTCGGGATGGAGAGCTCAATGTCAACTTCTAAGCCCCTCTAATGGTAAGACAAAAAAAATCATTACCACCTCACTTGATAACACTGCAGTTTAATGTTAGAAAAACAGCATTCTTCATGATGTTGCCTGTAAATACTTACATACTTTTGTTAGAGGTTACATTAGAATGCAGGAGTTGGTTAAAGCACATACAGTAAGTACAGCTAATTAGATATGTTGTTGTATTTCTTACAATTCACACTGTAGGAATTCATACAGGTACACAGAATAGTCAACGTTTTACTGTACAATTAATCAATTAAATCATTTTTACACTGGGAATGAATTTTATGAGACAAAAACATTTTGAAATACAAACTTATCAGATCTTAGAACAGATGTTTTCACTGTTGATTATTTTGGGATTGGCATCAAAATAATAGTAATAATAATAATAGTATTTACATCATAATCTTAATTCTGTACCAAGACATTTTGGACAATTATATTATGTAGGGATGGGCGAGTACCGATACCAGGTATCGGTATGGGGCCGATACCAGCCTTTTTTCAAGTACTCGAGTACTCGTGACACAGACGAGTACAAGCGACCGATGGCAGAGGGGGAAGACGTTAAGTGCGTCCTCCTTGCCTGTAACTGGTGCTAGCTTGCAGCAGCTTTTCACCAAAACTTCACCGGTTTGGACATACTTCAATTCAAAATTGTGAATCTTAAACTAAAAGAGCATTTTTGTGTTTTATTTTGAGCGTTAAGACTATTGAAGAGTGACTGTGCTGGGTTTTTTTGTCAAAATTAAAAATATCTTTTAGTGATTTTGTTTATTTGTCAAAATGTACTACTGGTATCGGCAGTTGGTATCGGTATCGGTGAGTACTGAGGGTTTGAGTATCGGTATCGGTCTGAAAAAAGTGGTATCGAACATCCCTAATATTATGCGTCCAACTTTATATTAAAGAAGAAGGGCCGGCCATAATTACTGTGTGAAACATAGTAGAATAATATAATAATAAGAAGAAGATGAATGTAAATTTTTTTTAGTCTAGTTCAGTACATTTTTCATGTACAGTTCAACAACTGTATATTTAAAAACATTTATTTAGGTATGTTTTTAAATTAACTGTGTGCAATAGATTATTATTTCATCAAATACACACACTGTTAATGTTCAAAGTCAAACAATCCATAATGTGACAGTTATTGCGAATTTACTCTATTGAGAATTTTGATTTGTGACATTTGTAGCTCAATTTCTGGTTAAAGTAGCCATTTTAAAATAAAAAAAAATCATCAATGTCTTCTCGTGATTTATGAATGCAGCCTATAATCAGCAGCTTGGTATTTATTCTACATTTTGCATTTTAAAAGTAAAATAAAATAAAATGATGTCATATTTGGGAGCCAAGTGCTTATTTGAGTTGGTACGTGGTGTGAAAGGTTTGATCACTGCAGTTTTGGGGTGTAGTGAGTGTCAGCAAAGACAAACCATTTTATTAGTGGCCCACTAATAATATTTGAATGATTTAATAAACAGTGACACTAACTGATTACAGTCTTCAAATTATCATCGGCAACATAGAGCATATAAGGCAACATACACACTTACATTTCAGTGGTTTCCTGTTATTTTCAATGGGAAACAATTTGCATGTCTCCTTGAAGCTAGACTGAATATGACATATTGATTCTAAGCTAATAGGCACTTTTGTTAATGGCACACTTAAAATGTTTCTACTTGGTGCCAACCACCGTCTGTCTCATGTCTGAATTGACCAAAGCAATGAAGTTAATTGCTTGTGTACACCACAAATTGGCTTCTTCAGAATAAACCATCTGAGAGTTTAAATCAATTCACTTTGAGTGTACATGTGCGAACATTAAATAAACTCTTAAGTTTTACTTTAAGTAACTAATTTCTTCACTGTGACCTTTCAACTCTTATCGGGAGTTAAAAAGGAGCTCCCAATTATTATAAATTGAACTCTCATTTTTAATTAAATTTACACACTGACATAGCTCTGCGATCGATCATGTGTGGCGGACGTCATATTACCAACACAAGGTCTAACATGCCTCTGCATGGAGTTAAACATCTCACTGCGCTAGATTTGCCCTTAGCATGAAAACAGCCCAATGTGATCAACTCTGGCACCTATTCTGAACACCTTGGTGGGGCTGGGGAATTTTTGTTTTGTTTGTTTTGTTGTGATTTTTATGTTAACTGGTTTGTACTGACCCAGCTCAACAGCTGGAGGGCAACAGGTCAAACAGGTGGGAAGCAGGATGAGAGCTGTCCAATATAATGTTTCTCGTTCTGCTGAGGCAGTAGATTTTATAAAAGCCCTTCTGGGATAGGGAGGGAACAACCAATGACCTTCTGAGAGGAGTGATAGAAAGTCAGCAGCTTTTCGTTCGTTTTGTGTCTCCTGATCACCCTCAGGTGGTGTAGGCATTGTTGTGCCTCCGACCTTTTTAGTACCTTTGGAGCTAGATGCCTCCTGAAGTCTAAAAATTATCTTTTTTTTTTTTTTTTTTTTTTTTTTTAAATCATACTCAATGTGAGTTTGCTGACTGAACACTACAATATCAGGACCGTCGTGTTCAATGTCATTTCAGTGTCAGGGTGATAATTTCAACTATTAAACTCTCATTTGATGTGTTTGTATTGACTGCACAATGGTAGTTCTACACTATAAATTATGATACATTGTGTTTTTTTTCCTGGTTTATTAGGTCATCTCACTGTTTAAATGAATGTAAGCATAATGCAAAAACATGCATACTTTGTTTCTAGTGTCTCAAATGTCGGAAATGATCACTGGAGTGATTATGGGCTGACTGTGTTTCCTGTTATTGGCTAAATTAATCACATGAGTGTTTCCTGCCAGCTTTTTAGTCATGGTTGACCCTCAGTTTTACGTGTGTTAGTTGTATAATCAAAATAAAACAGCTTCTGGCATTTGTTTCTGAGTTGCTCAAAAATCACGGTGATGATTTTTACTGAGGAGGATGGTGTATCTGTAAATGCCATGGAGAGCATACTTTAGTGGTCTATATGATCAGTGGACTTGCCATCCAAATCACAATTAATGGTAATATTGTTGTCCATTAAAATAAAAACAAACAAACAATTGAAACAAATGATGTTAGTTAATGAATGCACATTTACCACATTTCCACTTCCATTTAGGACAGTAAATCACACTTGACAATAGAGAACATTAGGAATATTTCTTAATGTTTAGATGATTTATTGTAACAATTCAGAGCCACTATATGTTATTTGCATGGCTGACTGTACACAGAATAATCAACGTAATATATAATGAAACATTGATGCACTGCAACAAATTCTAACTAATACACATGATGTTAAAGGGATACTTGACTCATTGAGCCATTTTAAGCAGTAAAAAGTTAATATATTGTCTATAATTAATGTGGTAGCTTCATTATTTTCATGTACAATTAATACATTTAAAAACTTTTTTTTACTTGCTGTCGAGTGATGATGACATCGCCTGTGCTGAGGAAGTAGATATCGGCCAATCATGGCTCACCTGAACTTCTGGGTTTTGTCAGTAAACGTAGCCATGATTGGTGATGTCATCGTCAGTCGAGAGCAAGTATAAAAATTACTTTTTAATGGTATTAATTATACCTGAAAAATAATTACGTTACCACATTAATTATTAGTGTTGTTCCGATAACATTTTTTGGCCCCCGATACCGATACAGATACCCAGCTTTGCAGTATCGGCCGATACCGATACCATACGATACTTCAGTTTATTTTTCCTCAACATGAAAAAGCTGTCCTGCCATTGGTTCAGAGCATTCAAGGGCCAATAGGATATCTTAGATCGGCATGCAGTGAACATGTCACATATCAGTGAATGTCGTGCACCAGCAAGACACAAGATGCTGCATACAAAATCCTATATTAGTGTTGGAGTTAATGGTATCGGCATGTTACTTGTGAGTAGTGACCGATACCGATGCCACTGTTTTAATGCAGTATCGGCACCTCTGCCGATACCAGTATCGGTATCGGAACAACACTATTAATTATAGACAAAATATTAACCTTTTACTGCTGAAAATGGCTCATTGACTCAAGTATCCATTTAAAATAATCAATTCTAACAAAATGTAGAAAAAATATTGTGTGCCCTGTAATTGATAAAAATGATCTGTCGTGTGTGTGTATTAAAAAAAACAACAATTAATGAATGATGGATTTTGTATTTCTCTTTGAGGTTGAAGAGACATATTCGCGTGGTGATATTGAAATCTGAAGCGGACATTCCCCGACCTCATCTGGACACCATGAATACTTCAGCCCAACCACCCTCCAACGCCACTCCACTCTGCTACACCATTAACAGCCCCCCGTTTACGTTTGTGCCAACCATCGCCTCCGCCTACTTCTCCTCCATCTTCAGTGTGTTGGGTATCACCTCCAACCTCATCGCCTTTGTGGTTCTCATCAAGTCGTTCCAGCGAACTCACAGCAGCTCTCGTTCGTCCTTCCTGATTTTCCTGGGCGGCCTGGTGGTCACTGACTTCATGGGTCTGTTGGTCACAGGCAGCATTGTGGTCTCCTTTCATCTGACACACTTCAACTGGCGCAATTTAGACCCCCACTGCCATTTCTGCAACTTCATGGGTATGTCCATGGTCTTCTACGGACTGTGCCCGCTGCTACTTGGCGCTGCTATGGCTTTGGAGCGCTTCATTGGCATCACCCGTCCATTTGCACGCACCACCACCATGCCCAAGAGGCGAACGGTCTTCATGTTGTTGACGGTGTGGTTGACTGCCGGCTGCATAGCGCTGTTGCCTCTGACAGGAGTCGGGAGCTACCACATGCAGATGCCTGGCTCCTGGTGTTTTTTCAACATTAGCTCAGAGGGCAGCGACTTGACCTTTTCGGTGCTCTTCTCCGTGGTCGGGCTGACGTGCATTGCCGTGTCCTTTGTGTTGAACACGGTCAGTGTCGTGACACTGATCAAGGTGTGCTGCGGACAGGATCACATGCAACGGCCCCGAGATCAGGAAGTGGAAATGATGGTGCAGCTCATCCTGATCATGGCCATCGCCTCCATCTGCTGGTGCCCGATGCTGGTAAGTCTAGAGAGGTTTTCTGGACAGAAATCGAAAATACGATATTTTGCAGATATTTCATTATATCTTTTCATGGGACAACACTGAAAAAATGACACACACTGTAAAAAAATGTCTGTAGAATTAACAGTAAAATTAGGTAAAATCATGGCAGAAAAAAAAAAAAACATAAAAAATAAAACGAAGCATCGTGTAATTTTAATGTTATAAAACTGGACGGGGTGGCACGGTGATCGAGTGGTGAGCACGTCCGCCTCCCAGTTCTGAGGACTCCGGTTCGAGTCCAGGCTCCGGCCTTCCTGGGTGGAGTTTGCATGTTCTCCCCGTGCCCGTGTGGGTCTTCTCCGGGTACTCCGGTCTGCTCCCACATTCCAAAGACATGCATGGCAGGTTAATTGGGCGCTCCGAATTGTCCCTAAGTATGCGTGTGAGTGTGGATGGTTTTTCGTCTCTGTGTGCCCTGCGACTGGCTGGCGACCATGGTGTACCCCGCCTCCTGCTCAGAGCCAGCTGAGACAGGCTCCAGCACCCCCGCGACCCATGTGAGGAATAAATAATAATAATAAATATGGATGGATAAAACAGGACGGCACTGTGTCTGACTGGTTAGCACATCCCCCTCTCAGTGCTCAGAGTGTAAGATCGAGTTCGGGCTCCGCCCTTCCTGGGTGGAGTTTGCATGTTCTCCCCATGCCTGTGTGGGTCCTCTCCGGGTGCTCCGGTCTCCTCCCACATTCTAAAGAAATGCATGGCAGGTGAATTGGGCGCCCTGAATTGTCCCTCTGTGTGCTTGTGAGTGTGTGGATGGTTGTTTGTGTGCCCTGCAATTGGCTGGCAACCAGTTCAGGATGGACCCCGCCTACTGCCCGATGACAGCTGGGATAGTCTCCAGCACCCCTGCAACCTATGTGAGGAGTAAGCGGTCATGAACATGGATGGATGGATGTTGTAAAACTCTGAACCACACATAACTGTACATTTGACAGTAAGAAAATGTTAAAGAGATCTCATTTTCGAGATAATTCACAAATTCCTGTAATTTAAACACAGATAAACTGTAAAACAAGAAACATCGGGATACAGTCAAAATTACGTCATAGCAGTGTTAGAAAAATACTTTTTGTCAGTAGGTTCCATGCAGTTTAAAAATTCATATTACAGATAAGAATATTTAGATATACAGTAAAAGCATGTCAATATAAAGGGAAAACTAAATGTATTATGTTCATTTAAAATTGATGTCATGTAAACCTAATTATTAATGTATCAGTGCACTTCTTAAAAATTCTGTTGTTTTACAGAAAAAACTTTTAGCTGTAGTTACCAGAATAATTCTGTAAAAAAAAAAAAAAATAAAAAAAAAATATATATATATATATATATATATATATATGAATAAAATAATAGTAAGCACGCCCGCCTCCCCAGTTCTGAGGACTCCGGTTCGAGTCCAGGCTCCGGCCTTCCTGGGTGGAGTTTGCATGTTCTCCCCGAGCCCGCGTGGGTCTTCTCCGGGTACTCCGGTCTCCTCCCACATTCCCAAGACATGCATGGCAGGTTAATTGGGTGCTCCAAATTGTCGCTAGAGGTGTGCTTGTGAGTGTGGATGGTTGTTCGTCTCTATGTGCCCTGCGATTGGCTGGCAACCAGTCCAGGGTGTCCCCCGCCTACTCTCCGAAGCCAGCTGGGATAGGCTCCAGCACCCCCGCGACCCTTATGAGGAATAAGCGGTCAAGAAAATGGATGGATGGATACTAATAATAATACTGTGCAAGGAAGACGAGACGAGGACAACATTTTCATCCTTGGCCATGATTGGTCAAAACAAACATGCACAATGCCGCATCGTCCAATCAGTTCGAAGTGTTGTACAGAATGTCCCGCCTTTCCCGAGCAAATTACCGTGGAGCAGTCCTAGATTGATATTGTGGACAACTCCCTTGAGGGACTCGCAATATCAATCTGGCTATTGTAGGGTTAACATTGCGCTGGGATCAAACTGACCACCTTTGGGTTGCAAGACAACCATTCGACCACTGATCCGCACCACCCTGTTCTTATTAAATTATCAGTAAAGAACTGTAGACTATACAAGTTTAAAAAAATAACCTTTTTAACAACCTTATATAACAGTGTTACGGCCCACGTTGTTTCGTGGCCATTTGTTTTTGTGTGTGGGCGCTTGTCCCTGTTTGGTGGACCTTTTTCCCCCTGCTCGGTCCACCAATCAGGACAAGAGAGGAGCCTTGATTGCCGCATCAACTTCAGCTGTGGTCATGATTGGCCACAGCTTAAAAGGCTGGTGGTCAGGCTGGGAGAGGACTGGCTTTGTGTGTCTGGCTGTTTTTGTATGTGTTAGTCCAATTCGTTTGCCACAATTTATCAGAGCTTGAGGATTGTCCCAGAGATGTTCAATAGGGTTTAGGTCTGGAGACATGCTTGGCCAGTCCATCACCTTTACCTCAGCATCAAGTCACTTATCCAGGGCAAACTAAAACGGATTCATGACAAGCACAGTGAATGCTTTCCTATAAAAGGACATGAGACTGCAAAAAAACAGATAAGAAAACATTCATGTTACGTTTCAGGAAATGTTTCCACACTGGATCATCTCAATACCGTACTTTAAGATTCACTGATAAGGACTCAGAATAGCAACTGCCATATGGTGTCACATGAGAAAGGCATCTCAAGCATCCCACGCCCTATTATGACTCTTTTTTTTTTTCTTCTTTATTTTTTTTTTATCAGCACTGCCATAATGAGGCCTCATTGCTTCTCAGAAATGCAGCATTATCAAGAGCTGAACTAAAAGCCTGCAGATCATCTGAAGGACTTTAAAGCTCTATTTGACATTTGCTGTACATTACAGGCAAAAGCAATATCCTCAAAAGGAAAACATCTGTACAATTACATCATAGTGATATCAGAAATCAGCAAATTGTACAAGCTGAAAGCAGATGCTTGGCAAACATTTACCAGAGGTCCATAGAAGGTGGTGCTGGATGACACATTCAATGATCTATCACTGTCTGTTTTTGACCTTTTGCTGCAGGGGAACCTCAAAATAGACCAAGACAATAAAGGACTACACAGGAAAGTGATATACTCGTCTGTCCGAGCTGCTTAGAACCATTCTTTTTCATTCGGTTAATGCAGTGCTTCGCAATTATTTTCTGTCATGCCCCCATCCCAGGAAGAAGCCCCCCACCACACCCCCCAACACCTCCACCACCAGCCCACCATACGCTTCATCATATTCCTCGTCTTAGCTTTCGAGCGACTATCGTTTGTCTCTTTATTTCCGTCTCTCTCCGCCTGTCTTCTCATCCATGTTAAATATTTTTTCATGGTGTCACTTGAGGCTTCTGCTACACTTCGTGCCTACACTTCAGACTCATACTCTGTGCTGTGTGCAAAGCGCGCATGCTCAGTACAAACAAAACCCCTACATCACCGAGCGAATGCGCCCTACGCACACTCTGCCAATGAGAGCGCCACTGCCCCCTAATGTAGTGGAGGTGCAATTGCACTTTATTATAAGACAGTAAAAAAAAAATAAAAAATAAATAAAAAATAAAAAAAGCATGTTCCCCGAAGTCAAACGCGCCCCCCTTGATGAAGCCTCGCCCTGGGGGGGCCTGTCCCACTATTTGAGAAGCACTGGGTTAATGTGAGGGGAAACAAAAAAAGAAAAGAAAAAGAAAAGATTTTCTTGCCGTTGCTGGGAAAAATAGTGCATGCTTTTGTGACCCTTTGCCTGAATTATTGCAACTCTGTAATTCAATAAGTCGTTAAAGACTCGAAAGCTGGTCCAAAATGTTGCAGCCCAAGAGTACTGACTCATACATACTCATGACACTGAGCATATTATTGTCAAGGTTTTTTTTGTTTTTGTTTTCTTGGGGGGGGGGGGTTGACCTCCCTTTTAAGAATACAAAAAGTTTGTCATGTAGCCATGTAGTAATATTTTTAAACTACCACTAAGTGTTGCCCAAGTCACTTTCCGGGTATAAAGATTTAGATGACTGTAGTTTGTGTATGACTAATAACTAACGCACAACAAACAATATGGGTGTGATGTTTATAGGCCCATTTAATACAATATTTTCTCTGCAGCCCGGTCTAACCTTGGTTGTGTGATACCTTGCACAGATTTATATTCTGGTGAACTCTTCAACCGCAGAAGCGGTAAAAGGTGAAAGCGTTTTGTTGTACATACGCTTGGCCACCTGCAATCAGATATTTGACCCCTGGATATACATCATGTGTCACGTTTCCCGAATAAGGCGAGTGAAATGTGAATGTTTCACCTTAATTATCAGTCACCCTTCATAACATCAGCCTGTGAGCACCAACAAGCCAAACAATATCATGAATGAGGTCATTCATTTGTACAATGTCTGTTTCCTCTATTCAATCACTGTAATATTGGGATAGCCATGGTCTCATCTTTCTGTCTTTATGCTGCTGCTGAAGTCCATACTTGCTTTTTATATCCTGCCATTTGCTCATGGCATGTTACACCATCCTGTTTTTTAACATTCAGCGAGCATGTAAACGTTTCCATCCCAAATGTCAGCTAACAGATTAGCAATTTTATCATCTGTTTTATTTTGCAAATTGAATTACTATTTTGTAATGACTGTAGCATACAAATTACTTCAATTTGGCCACAAACTTATTTCCAGACCTCAGTTAATAGCCAACCTGACTTGTTCAGTTTAATAACTCCCCTTATCTCACTTTTGTTCACACAGGATTTCTGCGCATAATTAAAAAGCATTAAAAGTCATTACATAGATTTTGTTAAAATTAAGACATTAAAAAACATTAAATATGATGTCCAAATGAATAAAAAAATTGTAATAGAATTGTAAAAAAATAAAATAAAAACATTGTTGTTCATGGTTTAAATATGTTGCGCAAAGGAGTCAGTATAACACAACTTAATTTAGTAGTAATACAGGTGATTAAAAAAATAAAAAAATAAAAAAATAAATAAATAGCGTGGACTGGTTGTAATTTACAATGAACAAAATGGCCTGGACTCTATGATGAATTGCTTCATTGCTCTGAATTTGAAAAGAAAAATGTACTGTTCTGGTCACTAATGTCCAACATGAAACACTAATGCCACCTACAAATAATATATTAGCATGTCCTATTATAAATGATCATAAGTACCTGTACATGCTGGAGTGTGTAATTGTCAAATTAGCCTCATGGTCATTTGACATGGATGTAGCTGCTCTTCCCATGAGCAACTGCATGTATAATTTATGGTAATCCAACTCTGATCCAAGCGAACTTTATTTATAAAGCACTTTAAAAACAATACAGTCCGCCAAAGTGCTGTGCATAAATCAAGAAAAAGGCGCGCAAGTGCATCCATACTGTAAAAAACAAGCTTTCTGTGGCTGCTCCGCCCTACGAAAGCTGTAATTTTCTATTTCATGTCATCAATAATGCCAGTTTCTACAGTAGATTTGAGTCAATGCATTTTGACTGCAGCTAAATGACGTTTTAATTCCACAACTAAAACTGCTACAGAAATGTTAAAGTGTCAAAAAATGTCAGACCAGGTTCATTTAATGCAGATCCAATTAATTGCACTAATTTCATTCTTAACACTAATTTCTCATCATATTCTGAGCTTGTCAAGTGTGATTTTTTAAAGTTTTAATTTCCACCCCATCTATGCTATTTCATTTATTCATGCAGATTTTATTTTGTTTCCTTCCTCCTCCACCAGGTCTTTATTGCACAAACTGTGCTGAGCGGACATCCTCTCCAGGTCATCTACCTTCTGCTGTGGCTGCGCTTTGCCTCCTGGAACCAGATCCTAGACCCATGGGTGTATATCCTGTTTCGCAGGGCGGTGTTACAGAGAGTCTACCCCCGCATGGACTGGTCCCAGTGGTCCCAATGGTCCACCTTAAATCAGTCTTTCAGGAGCACCATTAACAGGTTAACACATTCTTCTTCACTTGGAAGGCCCCTTAGCGCAGAGGAAATGGGACAGAATGAAAAATTAAACGAAACACCCTTAAACGGCTGACCCCTGGATTAAAAAAGAGAAGAAGTTTTGATGTAATGATATGTTTGGCAATCAGTGCTCTTGAATAACCAGTAACCAGTAACAACCGCTAGCAAGTATTACCATAGACAGTACAAACTTCACTCACTTTATCCATGGAGATTTATGCCATAACTGATTGGATTAAACCGAACCATTACTTATTGACTCTATTATGTCATTCTAACTGAATTTTCTGACAATTATTTGACAATTTTATGTCTAATGTGATGGTCACATCCAATATGGCAGATGCGCTGACACATTGATTTAAACTGGATACCCGGTTCAGTGTTAAAACGCAAAGAAAATCGATCTTCATTTTAGATGTTTTTTATTTTATTTATTTTATGATATGGTTTCATATGACTCTTTTGTTGTCTAAATGCGTAACGTGTCCAAAAACCACAATCAAAATCACACCATTATTTCTTTATATTTTAATTTTGGTGATAAACAACTCAATAATAATATTTCACTACACAAATATAGCTGTTATGATAAATGTAATTATTTTTAGGGATCCGTTCCACACGCGTGTGGGTTGGGGTACATGCATCTTTGGGCCCACCTATGGAGTCTCGTATGGTTATAATTAATTCTAAATTTATCCATCCGTCCATTTTCTGAGCCGCTTTTCGTCATAAGGGTCGTGGGGGTGCTGGAGCCTATCCCATCTGGCTTTGGGCAGTAGGCGGGGTACACGCTGAACTGGTTGCCAGCCAATCGCAGGGCACACAGAGACTAACATTATAAATTTCATTTACAATATGTAACGCAAATTAGCAAGAGGCTAACAAGAGAGACACACTATGCTGATACAGTAAGTGTTACTTGAGATGTTATTGACAATTTTGAGTTGGAAACCCACCAAACCATCCCTCTTAACGCACCCTTCTTGATGTAGACGCCAACGCTTGACATGTCATTGTAAACTATATCAGTAGGACCTTATTTATTTTGAGTCATGTTGCAGTCCTCAAGCAATACAGCCACTTAAAATGTGCAAGCTAGAAACCGCCACTATACATCACTAATAATAAAGCCTGAATACATTTTGTTTATATGGAAAAAATAGGCATGTCAACTACTTATTTAAGCAACATAAGAATAAATGCAATAACGGGCAATGTAGATAAATATGCAAATACGGTATTTAGTAAAACATTACAATGACGGATATAGCAATGTAGATCTTCACATCACACTTTTGCCACGGAAAAATGTGACATTCACTCATCAGTTCATTTGCAACGTGGACCAAAAGCAAGGAGAGTTTGCAAGAGATAAAAGAGTCACAATAAAAGCAGACAAACACTAATTACTCCAAATACAGCAGCACTCTTGTGCAAAGTGGAAAGTTATGATTTGTTCACATTTAAAAACTTGGGGTTGATCATGTTTCTATTTTCAGATGCATGTATGCATGATAGTCTGTCATATACAGTGTGCATTAGTTGGAATGAATTTTCAAATTTGTGCTACTGAAGAGACCTTTGAAATTAGTACATATTTGAAATGAAATAGAAATGCATGCCTGTGGAAAATATTTAGTGTAGCTTTATTACCGGTAGCTGTGCTATACTTATCAATATTGTATTTGCATGAATGCTCAGAAAACATTTGACATTGATATTTCCTGTTCAAACAGGGTTTTGGAAGATGTAAATGCAAATATTTGTTGGCCATACATTTTCCCAGGAGCAGAAACGACACATGCCCGTTTCGTCCAAAATACTGCTGCTGTCTTGAATGTGCCGCTGGGAATTGCGATGTTGTTTTCTGTTCTGCCCTCCAAGATGTTTAACCTCTTAGCTTTGAATGTTTTGAGAAATTGCGAGTGAACTGCTACCTATTAAAGATTATGTAAAGTGAAAGTCCAATGTATCACTCATTCGGTGTTTCACAAAATAGAACATGCTTGAAGTGTCTCATTCTTCATTTAATATGTGAAACGTGTCATACATTGTCAGGTTTTCAGAATGAGATCATTTATACAGTACTGTACAACGTGTCAAAGTAAAGCATCACTATCAGACAAATACTGATGTGAAACTGTTAATTAGCATGTAATGCTGCATTACAGAGCATATATTCACACCTTGTATACCATTGCAGAACCAGACACACCTGCATGTCTCCTTTGGACGCATAGCTGTGGTGCAATTAGAATATTTCGTTCATAAGAAGGGAAGCTATTTTCTTTGCATCCTGGTGTCTCTTAATCCAGAAGAAATAATAATGTTTGACTTTTGTCTTAGCAACTTTAAAATCAATGTTTTAAAAAGAAACCTAGCTCAGTTTCTTCATCCTCACGATTCTTGAGAAGCCTTCTACTGAAAATTCCACAGAAGTTTTCTGTAGCTGCATAGCACAACACTTCCTGATTTTAATCAAAGACTGTTTTCCCTCTTGCAGTTGTTTCCTGACAAATGCTTTTAAGTCATTATCTTCAAAGACCAAGAGCATTTTTGGGGGGTGGGGGACAGAAATGACAATGTAATTAGTTTGAAAGATATCTGTCAGTCTGGAATGCAGATGCCTTTTTTTTTTTTATCTAAGATATTGTGCAACCAAGATTATTAACTAAATAGCTATGTATTTCCCTATGAATTATTTAATAAGTTCCACTGTACTGTAAATGCAATATTTTCTGTGCATTATTTATTTGACTTTAAAATGTACATGGTGGTGAAATCCTCATTCTAATGTGAACAATAATGTGCCTCCAGGTCAAAACAGAAAGCATACATTAATTTCAGCCCCTGCCATGGTTTGAGAAGAAAGTTATTCTTGCATAAATGTTAAATGTATGCAAGCATTAAACATTTATGAATGAATTAAAAATGCATGTAAGAAATGAGAAGGCTACAATGCCTTCTTGTAATTGGATGTGCCAGGGAGGACAGCTCTGTGGTCTCCATACAAATCTAGAATCTTCCATTCTTGACGTCTCCAATTACTCCCCAGACGTCAAACAAAAACACATCAGGAAAAGCAAAATCTCCCAGAACGGAGTCCAGAGACTCTGCAAAGTCATCAGGGTTCTTCTTGTCTTTGCCTGCTTCCACAATGGTGGTTGCTGCACAGAATGAAGGGTACACAGATTTACATTTCCTTTCAATCACGTCGGTAAAAGGTGGAATGGTTCTATCTCAATGTCAGTCAATATGTTGCATTGCTTTTTAGATCAGTTTGTTCATGAACACAGGATTTGCAAAAAATGAAAGTGTCTGGAACAGTTTCACAAAATCCACAGTTTGTTTTGTATCTAGGTTTTGGGTCAAGTGAGAGGAGGAGGGGAGATTTCAACTTCCACCAAAACATGTTGCGGAGCAAATCTAGCAACTATCCATCATATACTTTGCAACAGTCGGGTGATCTTACCAAGCTCTAAATCTCGGATGCCCATGTAGCTTTCAAGCAGGTCGTCCACTTTCATGGTGGCCCGTTCTTCAAATTCATTCTGCTGGGAGCAAAATGTGTTTAAAATTCAGACTTCAAGTTATGCATTCCATTTTTAAAGCGATAGAAGCATTTAATTTATGTGTTCAGAATGTATTTTAGTGCATGAAAAACCATCCCGTGTTCATTATTATTATTATTATTGTTATTATTATTAGTGTTGTTCCGATACCGATACTGGTATCGGCAGAGGTGCCGATACTGCATTAAAACAGTGGTATCGATATCGGTGAATACTCACAAGTAACATGCCGATACCATTAATTCCAAAGCTAATATAGGATTTTGGATGCAGCATCTTGTGTCTTGCTCATGCACGCTCATTCACTGGTATGTGACATGTTCACTGCATGCCGATCTAAGATATCCTATTGGCCCTTGAATGCTCTGAACCAATAGCAGGACAGCTTTTTCATGTTGAGGGAAAAAAAAAAAAACGTAAGTATCGGTATGGTATCGGTATCGGTCGATACTGCAAAGCTGGGTATCGGTATCGGGGGCCAAAAAACGGTATCGGAACAACTGTAATTATTATTATTATTATTATTATTATTATTATTATTATTTTCATCCCTTTGGATAAGCATTCACACAAAAGGGCGGCCCTGCACATCCACTAATAAGATCCAGTATGACGCTAGCAATTCTTGACATGTAATTGGCAATATCAGAGTTATTAATTTAACAATTTTTACTATTGTTGTAATTTGTGGTGGTGGTGCAAAAGTAATCATTCATGGCCTAATATGATAGGGACAAATTACTTCTCAGTATGAGACAATGTTGAACTACATCCATTGTTATTCTACTCACAACTTCTCTCATTTTATCTGAAGTCGGGCTTTTTTTTTTCAGCTGAATTTGTGCATTACAGAGTACAAGTGTATCCAATGAAGTGGCCATTTAGGGTAAATGTAAAGGCAGAAACCTATTACGATGTAGAGCAATGCATTTTCTGTGTAACTGCTTCATGTTATGCTATTGCAAATTTATTACTGTTGCTGTATGTTAACTTTGTTGATTATAGTTGGGTGAAACTTTCCAGGTGTGGAGCAAAGTTTCCAGGAAGCGTGGGTTTGTATGTGTTGCCGATAGTTCAACCATTATCCTGCAAACTCACCACTTCCTGGACGGTAGCCGAACCTTTGGAACGAAGACGCAGGGTTTCTCTTCCATTGACTATTTTGCCCTCATTCGACTTGGGTGCTTTGGTCCTCATTCCAATCATGTCTAAAAAGACACACAAATGATGGAGGTTAAAATAATCAGAGACATTTTTTTTTTTTTTTTTTACCTTTTTCATGTTTAAGTTATAAACTGCGTTTGTGTTAATCTTTTAGTCTCATGTTAAAAATATGTTCCTTGCAAGAGGAGTATGCATCACTTCCAATGAAGCACAGTCATTGCATTTTCCCCACATTCGGCATGTTCAGCTGACCATAAAAGCGTCATATAGTTGATGAATGTTGTTGTTGTACATAGACAGTACAAAATCTCCCCTGAGAATAGAAACTTAGCTCTGAATTGGATTAGTTGGAAAAATTCTATTATCCTTCTACGGTAAGTGAGACGGGCTGAATTGTTGTTTATCAGTGTTAGCCAGTAACTTAGTACCCAAAAAAAAAAAAAAAAACAGTATGAAGTTTATGAACATTTAGGTGATCTGCATGCACTTTAACTTTACAGTATGTTTTGGGTCATCTGAGACCAAGATTTCTGACACTGGGCTTCACATTTCTCCCGAGAATACCTTGATAGTCTTGTGATTCCATTTACTCTGCACAGATTCAAAACACCCTGTGCCAGATGTAGCAAAGCAGCCCCGTAACATAATCGAACAAAGCCTCCATGTTTCACTGTAGGCTAGTCATAGTGTTCTTTCTTGGTAAGCTTCATTTTTGCATTTGTCAACATATAGAACTTCATATGCCTTGCCAAAAAAATCAATTTGTCTCATTTGTCCATAGGAAAGCCGTGTGGTTTGTTAGCATGCGGTTTGGCTCATGCAACGACAGATGGCGCAATCTGGACACTGCTGTACCTTGACCTTGGAGTTGACCTTTAATTTCTTTGGAGGTTTATTTCAGCTCTTTTGTTGTTACAGTTTGGTATTAAACATCTCCTCAATTTGTCTTCAGTTTTCCTCCTGCGGCCACATCCAGTTGGCTATTTCCCATGATGCTAACATTTCTGAATTATATGTGCAACTACAGTCACAGGAACATAGAACAGCTTGGAGATTGTCTTAAGGCTTTCCCTTTAACGTGCTTGTCGACAGTTTCCCTTCATCCCCCAATCTGCTGAGGCAACTTCTTTGCTTCCTGTGGTCCATGTTGTTTAGTATGTTTACACACCACGTAACCAAACACTGACTACTTGTCATCCTTTAATTATGTCGACTGGCTGCTAACAAATTTGAATACACTTGTGATACTAATTAGAGGACCCTATGAGTTGTCCCTATGGTCAAATTATTTTCACTCTTTTCTGCAAACACATCACATTTCATCTCACTTTTTTATTTTTTTATTTTAATATATAATTCTGTTGAACCACAATTCAAAAGCAATGTCTGATTTTCAGTGGTTAATTTTCATTACATTTCAAATTATTATTATTATTATTATTATTATTATTATTATTATTATTATTATTATTATTATTATTTATTGACATAGGGGTACCAGTTTTGTCCAATTTTGTTTTAATTTGTGGACCTGTGTTGTGCACAGGGGTGCAATCAAGCAAGAAGAGAAATTTGTGCTCCCTAAACTTCCCATGAACATTATTAAAATATCTTGGAAATATGAACTATGTACAGTTCAATCATTTTTGTCTATGACTCGGCGATAAGGTAAAGAACAGAGAAACTATTGAGTCTGTGTTTGTGATGTAATCTCGAAGGAAGTGGTCCTTTATCAGTTACATTGTTCTCATTGACACATCACTTGTACTGTAATTAGGAAGTCAACTCATTGTGTTTCCCATCTGATACAAAAGGTCGACGACAGAAAAGGTTACAGCCTTTTCGACTCTTTAATTTCCTTGTGATCAAATGCACTAAATAAGCCTCTTGGGCCATTTGATGAAAACACTTATAGGACAAGGAAAGGGAAACACATGACATGGCGAGAAATTTTGTATATAAGACAATGTTTAAATTTATGATGTTTTGATTATCCAGGATTAGCTTGCCAGGGAAAGTATTGCATCAGCGTGTTGTCACAATGTGACAAAAAAGTAACGCAGTCTCAATCCACACTATTGCTATTTTTCTTGAGGGTTACTTTGGTGATTTTAAAACATTTCAAAGCCATTTTCTATTTGTATGTGCAACATCACAAACTGAGGTCTTCCATCCATCCATTTACTTAACCGTTTTTTCCTCACAAGGGTCATGGGGGGTTCTGGAGCCTATCTCAGCTGGCTTTGGGCAGTAGGCAGGGTACACCCTGGACTGGTTGCTAGCCAATCGCAGAGCACGGGGAGAACATGCAAACTCCACCCAGGAAGGCCGGAGCCTGGACTCGAACCCAAGTCCTCAGTACTGGCGAACGTGGTAACCACTCATTCACCGTGCCGCCAAACTGAGGTCTTATTTGCTGTATTATTATTTCAAATGTAACTTGTGACCCAACTCAGATAAAGTTAGTTTACATGTTTTCTGAAGCTGAGCCATGATTGGTTGTTACCTGAGCAGCTGTGATGTCATATTCAGTCGACAGCTAGTCGCAAAATTGTTCCCCCTGATATTGATAAAAAAAAATATTTAAAAAAAAAACAGGTGGATTTTGCTGCTAAGGCTGCATAGAACATATTGTAAAGAATTTTTTTACCCACTCTATTTTCACTACTAAAAGGTACATATAGCAGTTATTTATATTATGTGCTCTGCTCTCTCTATTGTGTTGTTTTCAACCTCAATGTACGTAACTGTTTAAAGCATATCTCACCAAAGGCCCTCTTTGGTCCAACCAGGCGTAGAGTGAAGGGAATGCCTCTTGGTTGTTCTTTCAGCATCTTTGCCACTTCGTAATGTCGACATCCCACAATGCTCTGGTCATTAATGGCTTCAATGTGGTCACCAACGCACACTGTCTTCAATCGGTCTATCGTGCTGCCTTCCTTTATTCTCTGGGGGGACAAAAAATCCACTTTTAGCTTTATTTTGTTGACCAATTACTTTGGGTCTGTAGAAGCAATTGAAAAGGCAAAAATGTCCACTGAAAAATGGCAGTGTGATGCAATGAAAAGGTTCCTTACAGCACACTGTGCTTATCTACCTTAATGAATGCATATCCAGCACCGTTGTCTGTGATGGTGAGGCCCAGTGCGTCCTCTGTCTTGATCACCTCCACCTCCTTCGTCTCTCCTCTGACGTGAGCAAATATGAAGTCCTCCAGTCCAATCTGCCCCCCGAGTAACTTCTGCATGTCCACTTTATGGGAGTTGAGGGTGCAGAACAGGATCTGAAATGCAGAAAAGACATGGGTTCATCTTAAAAAAATGATAATCAC
Source organism: Festucalex cinctus (assembly GCF_051991245.1). NCBI lineage: Eukaryota > Metazoa > Chordata > Actinopteri > Syngnathiformes > Syngnathidae > Festucalex > Festucalex cinctus. The sequence continues at coordinate 13,040,504 of NC_135420.1, forward strand.
ATTCCTTTATTTCAGAAGTTCAGTTCAGCAAGTGAAACAGGTTCATTAAACACCTTTTTCTGAGCATTATTTCATTGTTATATTTAGCAAATAATGTGTGATATTTTTTTTATTCATAGTTCCTTAAAGAGGTGAAATATAACCTCATGACCTTCAAAAATGTAAAACCATAAAACAAGGAAACAATCTAGTGTGAGAGTTTCACTTTTTAAATGAAACTGCTGAAATGAATTTCACAATATTCTAATGTACTGACTGACTTGTCAGTATGTGACCTATTTGCTTGTTTTAACACTCTTAAAATAAGCATACATTTTTGTCTGTAACTCAAAATCTGACAAAATAGCCTACTTAGTGAACAATTGGGGGAATGTGATGGCCCATCTCTAGCAACTTAAGTTTTTGTTTATCATTACATACTGAAATTTCGCATCTGAGTTTGAAAGTAGCAGGACAGTTTTAGCATAGAATCAGCAAATGTTTTAAATATAGCCACATGGCATTTATGCTAATAGCATGTTGTTGATAGTGATACTATGCGCATTAAATTAAGACAACTATAAACACAATAACATACAAATGAATGTAGGTAACAGGTCAATTTTAACATCCTCAACCCAAGAAATGTTTAGTCATTAATATTTAATATTTAACATTTAATTGTAAAAATGTACAACATTGCTTTATTATTATAAAATGCACTTTATTTATTTTTTTTTAACATCAGATGTTTAAATATAATTTGAACAAAATTGTAATTTAATTTTATTTCAATTTTTAAATGTAGTCTGCTTAAATTGATCCTGTACATCGGTTGCACATGACTAAAATGAGGTCAACTGATTTCCCCTCCTCCTCGAAAGCATTAAAATATATTGATGGATGTCCACATTGAAATGATATGCAACCGATGTACACGTGCTAATGTACTGTTAAAACTGAACCACCTGCACTATAGCAACAGTACAGAAAAGAACAGAATCTGTCCAGCTGTGCTTTATAGATTTTGAACAGCAGGGGGCAGCATAGTAGAACAAATTTCCAGGAGGTTGTCATTCAGGATGTCATTCACACATACAGTCGTTTATGAAACGCTTCATTCATATATATTTTATTTAGAATTGTTTGTGCTTAGGTCTTAATTTTGATATAACCGCTGACTTTAGCATGCTCCTAAATAGGTGTTACTTAAATGAATGTGTCCTCCCACGTTCCAAAGACATGCGTGGCAGGTTGATTGGGCCCTCTGAATTGTCCCTAGGTGTGTTTGTGAGTGTGAAGGGGTGTTGGTCTGTGTGTGCCCTGCAATTGGCTGGCAATTTAGGGTGTACCCCGCCTACTGTCCGAAGCCGGCTCGGATGGGCTCCAGCACCCCCTTGTGAGGAGTAAGCGGTAGGAAATGGATGGATGCATAAATGAATGTGCAACCATTTCACTTATTGTCAAGTCTGTGAAGAAACAAAATACAAACTGCCGAAGGAACGTAAATAACAATAAAAAACAACAACAACAATCAACTAACTATGAGGTTAAAGAAAAACTTTATTTCATAAGCTGCAAGAAATTGAAGATAACCAGTCAGCTGTTATCTGACCTGGTGTGGTTCCGCTTAGTTATTGCTCTAATGCAATAGTGAAGGCTGACTACAGTTCAAGGTCTTTTTCATCATGTCACTGCAATGTTAAGTCAACTGTTACTTTTAGTTCACATGAGAGCAAAGTTGTGCAGTAATAACCTCATTACATCTGATTGTTTTTATAGGTTGTGTCTGTTAATTTGAGGAGTTTTATTTATATGCAAAACCAAAGTTTACTTATTCATTTTTGACTCTTTTGAGTCCCTGAAAGTCATTGGAAAGCCAAGGCCCTCATGGCATGCTGAGTTGTAAGCATAATTTGTTATTGTGTTTTAAATGATTAGCCTACTTGAAATATAAATGTTCGTTGATGATCCTTGTATTCAGTAACATAATATATTCTCACATCATATTATGATTATGAATGTCCATGTTTTATTCTTAAGTTATTTGTTCATAGTAGTAACATCCAACTTGATGGTATGCATCGTGTGTAACTTCAGCCAGTCACGTCATCATAATTATGGCTAGTGTCTTCTTGATAAGAACATGAAGGTTGGCTGTTGAAGCATATGTTTGGTCTAATCTCCATTCCCACATGTCCTTCAAATGCAGATAGCAGAAGCCTTCATATCGGCCTTAATGTCACTATACAGATTGGTATTGGTGGTGTTTTACTGCTCACTTACTCAGTGAATTGTACAGTCTAATGTTTATTCAATTAATATTTACCTGTATAGACCAATTGACATAGAAATACGGTTATTGTACATTTGAACATTTTCTTTTTAAATAAACTATGAGTGAATAAATTGATAAACCTGTACATACTGGTTTTATTTCTGTTGCCTTTCACTTTTGTCTTTTTGTTCTCTCTCTTTCTAGCTGCTATAGATAAATATCCCCATGAATTGCGTTAGAAGACAAACAGAATGGACCCAAGTCGAGGGGATCGAGGAGTACAAAAGGCAAATCTCTGCAAACACATTTAAACCATGAATGAACCACAAAGTATGATTCCCAAAACACTTTAATAACTTTATACTAAAAAAAATAAATAAATACAGCCTACGACTGAACAATCAGATACACAATGTACAGTACTTGTACATAATCTTCAACAATTTTGCCGCTGATAATGAATTACTGCATTGCAGTCCAGTGTAAAACATTATTTGACTGCAAATGAAAGCATAGCAATAGTAGTGATAGATAGTGCCGATTGATGCTTCTATGCCAGCCTATGCTGTTAGTAAATAGCTGGTTTGTATGTACCTGGACTGATGGCCGAGTTAGCACTAATATAAACTGACGGTCATCGAGAGGATTAGCCATGTTCCGCTGAGCTGTTGTTTTGGATTCCATTGGTTTTGAGGTCTTGTTTAGTCCTAGTTTGGCAAAACTAGAGTGAGACAGGCGCCCAAATCTAACATGGCTACCGTTTGGAGAGGAACGCGTGAGCGTGTGTGTGTGTACAATATTTCCATCAAACACAAAACAACCTTCTGCCTTCCCCTGCTGATGATTGGTTGAGAGGACCACAATATGGAAGTTTTGGGCCAACTTGAGAACTATGTAACTCTTATGTAACAACAAACCAAAACAATCCAACAACAAACATTTATTAAGCACTGTGATTTTTGTTTTTTGACCTTGTAACTTCTGTTGAATGCGGAATTCTGTGAACACCGTCACTTTAAGAGTGTTTCGTGAGAACCACCAAAACAAACAAACAGAAAATGATGTCAAATTTAATGAAATAGCACGCTGAAGTTCACAAAAGCAGTTTTGTACCTCTGAGGGCGAGATGTTGAAAACTTCCGCAATCTTGGCATACAGCTCCTTGACATTGGTGAATCCATGAATGCGGCCTGTGGGGCTTCCATGAGCCAGCTGCGTGTGGAAAATAAGCCTCGGCCGCGGGTATTCCGGCGGCCCCGTTGGTGGTGGTGAAGGAGGAGGAAGCGGAGGCGCTGTGGGCTCCATGCGCCCCTGATTGTGGCTTTGGGCCTTGTGTCCCTCCATGGCCTCTGCCCCAGTTGCCTTGGAGTCCTGTGGGCTCATAGCCTCCCTGCTCTGCATCTGTTCACGTGCCTTCCTCCTCTGGGAGCCCTGGTGGTCCGACTGCTCTAGCATGAAGAGACAAACACTGATGTCCGCCCTGAGTTAGCTGCCCTCAGCTTTGGGGAGAACTGTGCTGATGAATTAGTCATGAAAAGAGCATGGTAACACTAGCTTCCATGTAGAAACCAAACACCCTTTTAGTGGATGACTGTATGTGTTACACCTGAGCCTTTGTTAGCTTACACTGAGAGAATAGAATCACATTTGATTCAAATTGGATTCTAAAACGGACAGAATGCGAGACAAATCTCCATCAGCCTGGCTACGAGGATTGCAACTTGAATGTGCAGAGGTCTTTAGTGTATGAATGTGCAGTTACAGAGAAAAATGAAGAAACAACTGTCCCAGAACAAAAGGTAAACTGATATCTTTGGTTAGGGAGTACACTGCAGGTGCAGCCTGCATTTTCTGGCCTCACCGACAGACGTGCTGGGGTGAATCCTTGGTGATGCAATGACCTTTTTGCCTGTGCAGACAGACCGTTTCAACAGGTGGTTAATTCACATTGGTGGTGCATACTTCAATAAAGGCAATCCAAAGTACAACCACAATAATAATAATAATAATAATAATAATAATAATAATTAGGACTTGGAATCTTTGACTGTCTCACGATTCGATTCGATTCAGAATTGATACTCGATTCAAACGATTTTCGATTCAAAATGATTTGATTGACAAATGATTTCTGCTTCAATTTACATATATGCACAACATTGTCATGATCTACTCCAGTCTGCTTTGCAAGACAAAATGACAAATAGAGACATTAAAGTGTCTTTTTTTTTTTTTTTTTTTTAAACATTTATTAATTTTGTATTGTAAGTGCCTTTTTCCAAAAAAACAGCATGTGGGCTACAACTGCCTTTTCCCCTTCTTCTTCATTTCAGAATCTCGATTCTTTTATGAATCGATTTTTTGGCACAACCCTAATAATAATAATAATAATAATAATAATAATAATAATAATAATACTAAAGATAATAATAATAATAATAATAATAATAATAATAATAATAATAATAATAATAATAATAATAATAATAATACATGTTCACATATTTATGAAGTGAATTATGGCACATGACCAAACCCAGAAAAAAAAACAAATGCTGAGCCATGATTGGTCGTTACCTAAGCCCTGAGCAACTGTGATTCCATTTTCAGTTGACAAGTGACAAAATGGCCGCCCCCTGAGATGGAATAAAAAACGAGTGGATTTTGCTGCTTAATTCATATTCCAGGAACGCAATATTAATCGGAATGCCATGTTTAGACTAGTGGAGGCGCATTGAATATACTGTAAAGAAAACATATGACTTAAACAACCACTTTATTGTGCTAATTGGTTATAGAAAATGGAAGCTGCGGTTTTACCAACTTATTCTATTTTGGTAACAGTCTTGAGGTGTCTATTGAAATTAAAAGTGGGTAAAACAGTCCTAAATTACTTTTCTTTTATCAGGAATCCAATTGGAAATGACTAAATGAAGAGCCCTGTATGTACTCCCCTTGTTGGCGCAGCAATAAAGCCAGTAGACGGCATGCATTCTTTTTTTAATCGATCAGTTTGTGTTAAATAATTCAAACTGGCGCTTAGGCAAAACCGATTAGTGTAGGATTCAATGTACTATTTCTCAGTTGTGTGCTCAGTAACACAAACATGGACACGCATGATAAGCCACAATAAGACATAAACAGTTTTGTTTTTCAGTCAGTACATAGAAAAGTGGTCTCCCTATTACTCAGGTCAAGGGGGATTCGCAAGAAATGATGGGATAGGATGTGGAAAAAATGCGATTATGAAACACAAATAAGTGTGCGGTTCACATTTGAAGCCACCAGCTGAAAATGTGTCATTGTAGCGTGATTGCAACGTGGATGCCATTAGATAAAGACCACTTCAAATTGATTGCATGGTGGCTTGTGATACCACAAGCGTGTCACAGGAAAGCAACACTGTTCAGCTGTACTGGGCACTGCAAGAAATTCACATCCACAAAGTTGTCTGATTGTTATGAAATGTCAGTTTATTTGCACTTGGAAGTGAATGGACAAAAGGGGCTGTACTGTTATAATTTCAGGCAGTATACAGAATATCATGCTTACTCAAACAACAACCACTTAAATGTACCATGTCGTCTTCAATTTAAAAAAAAAAAAAAAAAAAAGTATGTGCGTCAGTCACATGGCCTGCATTTAACAGACTGTGATTCTGTGACTCCCAAGGTCGGCATGTTTATGCATGTTTAACCCCTGATAGCAAGAATGACCTCTCTCAATCCTTCCTTTTCCAACAGATAAGACGAAGATAGAAGCAAAGCAAAGGACACTTTTCTTCATGCACACTTACTTGATAACATGTACTGTATATCTCTCATATTAAAGAAAACATTGATTTGTCTTCAGCAACTTAGATAATGAAGCGCTTGTTTTCCAAATTAGTGTACGTTACTGGCCGAACAGGAATAATAATAATAATAATAATAATAATAATAATAATAATAATAATAATAATAATAATAATAATAATAATAATAATAATAATAACAACAACAATGGGGGAATTCAAGTCAAAAAATGTCTTAAGTTTTCTGGGTTTAGTCATGTGATGTCTGCAAGCTGAGCCCTTAGGCACTGTGATGTCATTTTCAGTTGACAGTAAGAGACAAAATGGCCACCCTCTCAGATGGATAAAAACAGTTGGATTTTGCTGCTTAATTCATTTTCCACAAATGCAATGTTAATCAAAGTATCGTGTTTAGATTAGTGGGGATGGATAGAATATATTGTAAAAAAAAATTAATAATAATAACTTCATTTCCTCTCTAAAAATTCTTTGTCAGGCATTAATTGGTATACTGTACTATATTAGGCATTTCATTTAAAATGTAACCAAAGACTGTTATTTATTTATTTTTAATCACCTTAAGTAGCAGTTTAAAATTGATTATCATTATCATTCTAGTGGTCTACTTGTAAATTCAACATAACCTTAGTTCACTGATTAACTTTCATAAATCGCATGATTCTACTGCCTGTAGCATCCATTGAATTAAGTTTCAGTTAGTAAGCATGGCTCCTCCGCCACAAGACTCTAAACAACAGATATTTATCTCTGAAATTAAATTGTCCTAGGTGCCACTTCTTCCTTGGCCTATACATGCCATTCGCATCCATTTTTTTTTTTTTTTGGTCATAGCAATAAATCTAAATTTGTTAATGTTTTTTTTTTTTGTTTAAAACTGTTACAAAATTAGAATATTTTGCCAATTTTCTTTTTCTTTTTTGTGGACGAGGGCCAATGTTATTTGTTTTGTTTTTAATTTTAAATGTTGCCTCTTTTCACTGTAATAATTCCAGTTTTATGACTTAGTATCAATGTTTTCAGAACATGTCACATGGCACGTTTCCCGCTATGATTTGCATGCCTATTTTCCTGGAACTTTTAGAAAGTTCCATTTAATGCAGACAATAGGCTCTACTGACTCCTTTTGTACATTGCTGTTTTGACACCACAATGTTTGCTGTGATGTCTTCATGAGTAACATTCTTATTCAGCCTATTATGATATTTGCATAATCATTCTTGCATTAATTTAAATTTAAATGTATACAGTGGAACATGAAGTTATGAACAACTGTTTAGTAAACAATTCAAGTCAAGTTAATCATATTTTTTTTACTATTTTTATTTTTTTTTTTTAGAAAAAGTACCTTTATTTACAAATGTTTTAGGTATACGAATGGTCTTAGCATGGAAAAGCAGCTTGATCTGTGTTGGGCTTCTTCTTCTTGCATAACAAAGGGTTTGTAATTGGAGGTTCCACTGTACATGATGCAAGGGACACTGAAAAGAATCCCAAAAATTTTCACCCAAAATTAAGGTGTATATATATTATTATTATTATTATTATTATTATTATTATTATTATTATTATTATTATTATTATTATTATTATTATTAAACCAAGTGGGTCACAGTAAGTTGTCATTTTCCATCCATCCATCCATTCATCCATTTTCTTGACCGCTTATTCCTCACAAGGGTCGTAGGGGGTGCTGGAGCCTATCACAGCTGGCTTTGGGCAGTAGGTGGGGGACACCCTGGACTGGTCGCCAGCCAATCGCAGGGCACACAGAGACGGACAACCATCCACACTCACAAGCATATAGAGACAATTCGGAGCGCCCAATTAACCTGCCCTGCATGTCTTGGGAATGTGGGAGGAGACCGGAGTACCCGGAGAAGAGCCACGCAGGCACGGGGAGAACATGCAAACTCCACCCAGGAAGGCCGGAGCCTGGACTTGAACCTGAGTCCTCAGTACTGGGAGGCGAACGTGCTCACCAGTCAGCCAAAAAACTAGTAATACGTAAATAAATAAATAAATAAATAAATAAATAAATAAATAAATAAAACAAGTAAATACATACATAAATAAATAACACTAGGACAATATTTTGTTAGTTTAATTTAATATCATTGTCTGGTTTCTCAAATATCGATTCATGCGTCACTGATTGTGTTTTTTCCCACTCTGTTTTGACACTTATTGCATCAGTTTGTCTTCCCTGTGATGTGTGATTTCCTCATTTGTGCACTTGTATTTGCAGGCTGAGGGCAAAAGATTGAAGGATGGAGTTAGCCAGATTCCTTAAGTTTGTGTGTTTGCTGTGTCAGTACACTGCCTCTTATGTTCCTGAGCTGTAGAGCTGCCTCACTGTGCATGCCCCCACGTCAGCAAACGACTTCCTCATAGAATGACGTTTCCAAGGTCTACAGTGTGCTAACAGACTTACGAAAGCTGTGTTGTAAGGAAATGGAAATGTGTTTTCATTTTGTCAAAATGTTGTATTCTGAAAAGAATCTGAGGCACATTGTAGTGGTCCCTCCACTCAATGAAGAGGCAAGATGTTTTTTTGTTTTTGTTTATTCGAAGATGTGTGTTTTATTTTATTTTCAGATAGGTACCACCAGACACCATGTGCAGTCATGTAACACCGTGAAAACAATGAACACAAGACCTTGCACAACGGCTTCATTTAGTCCACGACGCTTTGACGGTTGCATCATCATTCGATCTGCTCAGAGTGTCGTCGGCCAATGTAAAGGTGTTTGTAAAGGTGTTTTTGTACTCATATGGTACATATTTATACATTTGTATGCACTAGCAGTGGTAAATGTTGTTGCCTTCCATGCCGATGGTGCAAGTTTGATTCCAAATCCGTACAACAATGTCCAACCAGTGCCCCAAATATCATGCAAGTGACTTCCTATGGCAACTCATAATGGGACAAGCTGAAAATTGCAGCAATTATTCACTGTATTGCGAAATAAACACATCAACAAAATGTGTGGTGTATTCCTGTATTAAACTGTTTCTTAAATTGTATTAGCCCTTTAGTTATATTTACCACATATAAAGGAAAAACTGTGTGTAATTCTCCCTTTGATAATTTCTAAGAATGTATTCATTGTATAATAGTCTTATTTTAAAAATAATTAATACATGTATTCTTGTCTGCTGAAAATTAGTTTATTTCATTATAATTTATCATGTGCTTCAATGACATCATTGGTTTTAGACTTTTTTTTTTTTTTCTGTGCCACCAACATTGTGGATGGAGTGCAATTACATCTGTAGTGTCATCAGCGTCACTTACATAAATAAATGTTCACCTTCTGTGTCAATGGGCCACTAATGTACTAGCAATGTCCTTGGGAGTTTTGGTGTGAAAGGTATCTAAGGTGTTCTAGTGTTAAGGTCAGCCACAAATATCAAATCTTGCTCAAGGTTTTACTGTATCAGTGAACTCAGCCAAATGTTTGCCAAAGTTCAAACCCAAACGGGTCAGACAACAATAAAACATTGTATCAGTGTACTGTTAATTATCATCATTTTTGCAACACAATACATTATGCTTGCAACAAAACATTTCAATAGGAAAATCGGTTTTGATTTAAAAGAGGTGCAGTGCATCGACAAATGAAGCAGTTTGCATATAATGTAGCTTGAACCGACTTAGCAATTTAATTTGCGAAGCATTGATGTGCGTGATCTCATCACATTAAACCTAACCAACATAACTAACATAAACATGGCCAGCTGTAATTTAAAGCAATAAATTATACTGTACTTTATAAGTAATGTCATCAAAATCCATAAAACACTTGAGTACTGTAGATTTAAAACCAGAAGATAAAAACTGAGACATCTGTAAATGTAAAATATAAATAAATAAATAAATAAATAAATAAATAAATAAATAAATCAATCAATCAATCAATCAATAAAACAGATTGTGTATCAAAAGGTTTGTTGGTAAACAAGCGTTAGGTGAGTTACCCATATTACCCTGTAAGTTGCTAAATGATAACTTTATCTGGATTTTAGGGACGGCACGACACCGCGGCATGACACCAGTTGAGACCAACCCGGGTTCAAACTCCTTTTTTGGTTCATCTAAACTACAATACGCTCTACATGTTCATATTTTCACGCATGGTAAAACGACCAATATGGTTGTATTTGTTGGAGGACTTGTTGGCCCTGTCAAAAATATCTGTAGCCCCAGTTAAGCCCCTCAAAAATTTTACTATACACTTATTTCTTTGTCGGTTTAAGTAAACAATTGAAAAGTTCACAAGTAGCCGTTCTTTTTCAATCCACTCTCCGCTTGCATGTTTGTGCTGTGCCTGTAACACGTTAAGTTAAGGATAGCATGCCTACATTTCAGTTGCAGCAATGGTTCGCTTTGTGATCAAGAGAAACACTTTTATCTTATTTTATTTTCATTTTATTTTTGTCCAAAAAAAGAATGTAGGTAGAAAATGAAAAGCCCAGTCTCCTATGGGTGGACAAAAAAAAAGAACATTTGAAAAATGAACTTGGTCTCAAGGAGCACGAGAGCAGTTCATCGCTCGAGCTACTCTACAGCCCAGTTAGGTACACATTAATTATTGTAATTGTTAATTTAATTTGTCAAGTTATAATGTTAACTGTTATGTACATAATGTTAACTAATAGATTATTCTTTGGCCAAATTAAGGTTAAACTACTCTTGTATTGAATGTGATAGGTCTGTTATATCATCACTCTTTTCATTGAAACAGCAAGAACCTCCTTATGAAGTGACTGAACTCGTGAAAATCAATTATTTTCTCAGCCCTCTCACATGTTGGTCAAAATGCCCCTAACCAAGACACCAAGAGAAGAAAAAATCATGCCCTGCTAGATGAACATGAGGCAACACTTATCCTGCCAGTGGTGATGCTATCTATAGCGGGTAGACACCAAAGCTGAAGGTTCGTCACAAATCAAAATAACATCCATTTGGAACTCTCCAGACTTTAGTAAGCTTTCAAACATTCTGCCGAGTTAGATGATGTAAAGGAGGTAATTTTATCTGTTGATACTGCCAATGTGGAGCTTTGTCCTTCTTTGTCTCTGACTCTGACCCAATAGACATAAAAGCACACCAGGCGAACTTACAGGGATTGGTTACTTATGTGTAATTTTTTTTTACCTGTATCTGTCAATATATTGAGAGATTTTTAATGCTTATAGCAGACACTAGTGCCATTGTAGCTCCTGCATCCTCAGTGCTAGCATAGCAATGTAAACAATACCAGCAAGGTGAAGTCTGGAGCTCTATAGATTTGGGCTACAACTCTGCCAGTGCCAAACATAACAACTTTTGTTATTTCCATACTCTGATTTTTTTTTTATTTTTTATTTTTTTTTATTACGTGTATGTGTGCGTTTGCGTGCGTGGCGGTGTGTGTGCGCTGTGCGTGTGTGTGCGTGCAAATACGTGTAAATTTAAACTCATTAATTCAACTAAAACCTCATAAAAATCCCATTACCCTTCACCTTAACCAGATACAGTGATACCTCGGTTTACGAACTTAATTGGTTCCCAGAGAGTGTGTGTAAACCGAAAAGTTCTTCTTCCGAACATTTATTTCCCATAAGAAACCATTAAAATGAGAATAATCCGTTCCCAGGTCCCTATAAAACATAATTTTCTACTAAATAAGCCTTAAAACTACACAAAAATATATCTTATTTTTATTATTTATTTTTAGTATTTTTTTATTGTATTGTAATTAAAGAAATAAATTGTACTGTATAATAAAGTCGTTTTATTTTACTTTGTGATGGTAGTTCTTAAGGATGGTAGCAATGGTAGACTTACTTCATTCGCGAGCGTTTCACCGCGTAGAGTGTTTATGGAACGGTTGTCGCTCATTCGCACTTTCGTGCTCACCGGAGCGGAGGAGGCGTGTCCCTTGGTGACAAGGAAGTGGAGCACTTTAGCGAGTCAACAAGTGAGCACCGTCAACTACTTTCACCTCTTTCCTGTGACTAAACAGCCGTGGCACGATTTTCTCCTTTTTTGAGGTACGTGATGGCACTTTTGCTTTTTTTAGTGGCGCAAACTCCATTGACTACAATGCAAACGCGCCGCCGAATCGCCGCCCCTCGCTGGTAAGCATTAGGCTTAACACTAGCCTGTGGTGGGGTCTTTTTCGGTCCCATAATAGCAAAATTACACTCAAAATGTCTATCAAACACAAACCGCGTCCGCACTAAAAGAAAGGGGGTGACGAACTGGGACGCCGTGAGCGTGCGTCAGCTTCTTGTGGCCGCCACCGTGGTGCTGTTCGACCGCGTGGTTTGGTTCGTCCGCCGAAAAGTAGTTCGTCAGCCGAGACTAAATTTTCGCGAATTTAATGTTCGTGAGGCGAAAAGTTCGTGAGCTGAAGCGTTCGTGAGCCGAGGTATCACCGTACTTTAGAGTCTCGCCAGAGTCGTGAGGTTCAAACGGTCAGGAGACCAGAGAAAAGGTCAATAAAGATAAAAAGAAAAGAAAGATAAATCAAAGTGAAATCCAGCACCGACCAAACACTTCCTGCCTTCCCCATGGTTACAAAATCAAAGTCTTACGCCAACCCCAGAAGCCTCTAAATTCCAACAAATTAAAGAGATCTCAAGAGACCAGAGGAAAAACTAAAGAGAGGAAGGAGGGAAGGATCGATGAGGCAGAGTGAGATCCACAGAAACCAGTACATCCAGTCCATCAAGGTGAAATCCAGCACCAACCATTTCCATACTCTGATAATGGGTCCTATACGGTTGTTAGTAGGTATTTGCTCCAAGAACTGGGACGCCAGATTTGACTGATCTGAATAGAGCCGTGCGATTAGGCAACTTCGACCAAGCATGCAATTCCAAGTTGTGGCGCTGTACCATCTACAGCACCATCTAAAACTGAAAGCCAAGCCCAATATTGTAGGGGATTTCAGAGACATGCCGCCAAGTAGGTGTCCCAATAAGACCAAACACCCCAAGAAAACGATTTCCTCATCCTGTCAGCAGTACTGTACCAGGATCTACTATCTTCTACAAATTTGCAGTCAAGGTTTGCAGGATGATATACCCAATGGCTGTCTGCCCGGACAATTCAGAAACAAACAACATGCAGCCAATCTCTGGTCTCATAGGGCTGCCAGGAGGCCTATCATGACAGAGTGGGGTTTATCAGAGACTATGTCTGGAATTCGGGAAAGGAGATAATGGAACATTGAACACTCGAAAGATCAGTTTGGGCATGTTTGTGCCACAGTGACCAACGCAACCAGTGTTGGCTGACTTGCAAAAATGTTGGTTGAAGAATAGTACGCCATCCTACAGCAGTGTGTGACCAAGCTAACCAGTTTGAGAAGAAGTTGCCGGCTGTTATGGCTGTGTATGGCTCTTCAACAGACGACTGAGGATCCCACGTTACAGTAAATGAATAAATTGTTGACTAGCGATAGACCAATTAGTGCCGCCTATATTTAGCATCTTTATGTATGTTGGTATATAAAAATATGATGGCCAAGAAACACACCAAAAAAAAACACAACAACAACTTCAGGGATCTATAATTTAAAATTTCACATAAAGTTATAAGAGATGCTAATAACACTGGGAACTCTTTGCACATAGTGTTTTTGTTTGAAGTTAAAAGTAAAGAAAATTGACCAGTTCAGACATTTCGAGATTTTGTTTGTTTTCATTTAGCTTTTTAAGACATGCTGATGACCCTGGGGAGTTGAACTTTTTTATGAGAACAAAGATGTCTGTTGTCTAAGATAAATAAATAAATAAATAAATAAATAAATAAATAAATAAATAAATAAGAATCAACACTTTACAAATCGCTGGAGTTGGCCTGAAACCTCGTAAGTCACAATTTAGAAATTTTAATATTTTAGACTATGTATATATCAGTTCCAAATATCAGTTATTGGCCTCCTTGTCTACTAATAATCTGTATCGACCCTGAAAAACAAACAAATAAACAAACATACAAACATACAAACATGATTGGTCTATCAGTATTGTTGAATTGCGAAAAAGTCTTGTTTCTTCAAACTCCAATCCTCCAGTACACCAAACAAGAATAAAAGAGCAAAATAAGCTGTTTGCATTGTCAGAGAAGATTTGGCAATTTTTTGAATTGGCATACCCAGCACTGCTGCTCATCTCACAAATGCATGTTCCTTGCAATACGGTATGTGTCACCATTTAAATTCAAAGGCTTTCCAATGGTAGGCTATACAATTAATTGCAAAGAAGCACTCAACCATGAACAAATTTCCTTACTTTTTATTCTGTGTTTAGATATGCAGTGTAGTCAAACTATCTTCATATTTGATGTACTCTCTTTAGCTTCAGTAGAACGAGAATATATTAGAAAGACGTACAGTGCAATGCGGTTTGGAACGACTCAAACTATAAACAGAATGTAATACCTGGCAGTGTTATTTGACACGTTATTATACGTTAGGTTATACATGAGTACACGCAGCTAATGTTGTCCTTGTTATAAACAATCACAATATTAAATATACTACTTTTTTTGTTTTGGTTTGTTTTTAAATGCATGATACACGTATAAATAAATAAATACATACATACATACATACATACATACATACATACATACATACATACATACATACATACATACATACATACATACATACATAAAACCATTAATTCTGGGTTCCATCCAATAGTTCCCTATTGGCAATTCATGTTGTATGCACGTGAAAAGTTAACGCCTCGAGTAAATTATTGATGACAAGGGTACTTGACTTTCCATAATAATACATCGAGGTCCAGATGTCATGAATAAGGACGCCCCTTCCCCATATAAGGTAAATGGGCGGTCCATTACCGCAATTTGATTGGATGGTCTGTCTGACATGACCGTTTTTAAGGCAGCCTCTCTCGTTGCTCATTGGTCCACAGGCTTGGTACGATTTAACGGCATTATCCTAATCAGCAGTGGATGACAGAAGGCGGGGGGGTCAAGGCAGGCAGAATCCCAACAAGAACCGCGGGGCTCGGCGTAGCGTGGCACTTCGTATCGACACGAACTGACCACCACTGGCTGAGGGGAGGATGCTTGAAAACAAGAGAGAACGCTTGAAAACCTTCCTCCGAAAGATCGACGAGAAGGCCATCGTCAGAATCAAGCACTTCATGAAAGAGAGGTAAGCGGAATGGATGCTAGCTGCCGGTGAGCATCACCCATGTAGGGCGGATGCTAGCCGTTATCATTGCATTGATGCCGGCAAATAAATATTCTTGTTTCATAGTAAGTGTGTTGCCACCACAAGACGGCGAAATGTGTCAATAGAAACGTGTCTGCTGAGTTCTAGATACGAATGATGCTAACGAATTCGCCACCCATTGGTTCTGATGATGCTGAGACATTTACATGTAGGCTCGGAATGGCACATTTCAGATGCAAATATAATCGACATGTTTACGCTAATTTACATAAAGCCATACGTGATTATTTCTGCACTGTACGTGTGTAAGTGTGCACAACTTGCATTCATTAGTCATCATCAGTGCTGGAAATGTACTGATGTGTGACCGTAAACCATGCATGACTCCATCCATTCAGAGGTCTCAAACGTGTGGCCCCAGGGCCATTTGAGGCCCGCAGGAATTCCGCCCCCTGAAGCCCCCTATTTTACATCAAAATGTAATGTTAGTGTGCCCCCTTTGTTTGTTTGTTTGTTAACTTTATTGGAGGGAATCGGCCTTTACTGAGGCTCTTGTCTGTCAGTTACTGTTAAACATCATGTTGTCATCAAACATCAAATGGTATATTTAGCTCTCATGAGTTGGCTCTGAGGTGGTATGTGGCATGAAAAGTGACAGAGTTTGAGCGGAATACAATAATAAATAAAAATAGCAATTCAGATGTCATGGTGCCTTGCAAATAATAATCGTTGAACTTCATTTGTGGGATGTTCTCCAGTCTGTGAAGAAGGTTGCATCAAATTTATTCGGAATGTTGAATAGTTGCCCACAAACCAGCTGGTGACAGCTGAAGTCATGTGTTGCCTCTGTCAAGGCGGTGCTAGTGACAAGATGGCATGTCGGTAGACTACAGTGACTTGCTGAATTTCCATCAAATTTAGTTTGGCTCATTCATAATAACTGTTTGTATGCGTCCATGCAAAAATTACAATTTGTGCTATGCCTCAAACTAGTTAAAACAGTTTTGTTTGTTTTTTTTCCCCCTCACCATCACATAACTGGACATCCAAAAATTACCACAGACGCTGCCTGCCATGTTTTGCTGGCTACTGTACTATTTTCAGCATGTTCATGCAAATATTTTTCAACAGCGTCGTTTTAAAAAATATCCACTTTGAGACAATTTTCTCATGTTTGTGTTTCTAGCCTCCAAAGACACCATTCTGCACCATGAAACAGTAAATTTAGTGTTAATCTTAATGATTTTTCGGCCATCACCATAACTTCCTACCCTCCTTTTTGTTCACATGTGCTCTCACTGGGATGATCTGAAGAATGATCACCTCTGTCTGCATTGCCAGTCCGCATACAGGAAGTGATGTGAGGCACTGTGTGCACAAGGCCACATGACTTTCCCTCAAACACATTCAGTAATTTGTGCACACAGACACACACTGCATTTTACAGTCTGAGGCCTGGCAGGCTGCCACAAAGTGCATTTTATTTTGCCCTAACAAGTAGCTCACTTCCCTGCCCTTCCTGCCGGCTCTGTTTTAGCTCAAACACTTAGGCTGGCTGCAATGCAAGTCCAAGTGCCCATTTCTGGTTTAACGCCAAATCATTTTTTTTTTTTTTTTTTTTTTATTTGCCTTATACTGTACATCAGAAAAAATGTGCATGACAGTGCAGATGCCCAAATTGTGTGCTCACAACTGCTTAAGGGTCAACACTGGATGCCTTTACATTCAGTGTTGATCCCTTCACTTCACTGTAACTCAAAATCATATTTTAGTTGTCTTTAATTTTCTTAGTTCTTTATAACCACTTATTTGTTATAAATGGAAGCTACGTGATCACAGAGTTCAAACCAAAAGTGGGTATCTCATGCTCATTGCTCTACTTTTCTCTTCTGTAGTTTTTATTTTGGTGTTGACATCCTTGAAAAGCTTTATGTAATTTCCCACCCAAGTATTGTACAGTATACCTTAAATGTTGCATTTTAACATTATAGCAACTTAACCAAAGTTCTGTTGAACATAACAAAATGTGCACATTGCGCAGCAGTTTAGAAAAGTAGTCACATTTTAAAATATTGGCCTTAAAAGCTACAGCATATGGGATAATATTTTAGCTTCATTTTGATAGTAGACATGGAAGGTGTCTTATTTCTTAGATGTGGGAATCAGCTGCAATGGTACCTTTTTAATTGACCTTGGAAGTTTGAAGGAAGACCCTAGTGAGGATAAGCGGTTCGGAAAATGGATGGATGAAACAATCGGTTTCTCTCCAGAAAATGGCAGTCTCACACAATGGGAGATGTTGTTGTTGTTGTTGTTGTTGTTGTTCTTTCGTCAGTCTCGGACATGTTCTCTCTCTTTGCATTTGAGCCTCTTTGCTTGTGTTAGTTATTGGATGTCTTCCGGTGTTGTGTAAAAAAGACCTTTAGTCACGTTGCATTAGTCAGTCAAAGTGCAAAAGGTCTCTGTAGTGCAGGTTTGAGACGTAGCATATTAGGATCGACGTTGGTATGGATAGAAGGGAAGTGATAAACCAACAGGGACCTGTCGCTGAGAACTTCTGTGCTGAGGTTGTGGGAAGGTAAGACGAGAAAATTTCCAAGCCATTACCTCTTTTCACCGTGATTCATATTTACGTGAATGTTGATGTGGTGATTAGCAATGTTTTTGAAACAATTAGCTAACTGCTTGTCTTTAATGATTTTAAGAAATAGTTGTTTAAGCTTCTATTCAAATAAAACTTGAGCACACATGCATAGAAAAATCTGTTGCTGTCACACTGTAATCTTGGTATGACAAACCGTCTTCATGTGATGATGTTAGTTGCCTAGAGATTAAATTCATTTGAAGAATGAGTCGAGATTGTGGGAAACTGTGCTCAATCTGGTAAATGGGTCGAAGGTGTGTTTGTTTTTTACGGTTTAGTCTAAACAGAAAAAATTATGTCCCTGGGTGTTGAAGAAAAACTCCCTTTTGGGTGGTTCCAGTTAATAACAGAACAACCCTCCCCTACAAACCCGTGATGATGTGATGATAGCCTTTGAATACAGTCTCTTTTCTATGGAATTGTGGAACAATGTTTTGTTTTTTTACTGGCCAATACATTTTAAACGTTTTTGCAAATGCACTGGACCATGTTTCAATATGTTAAAAAAAACATTTAAATATGTTTAAAATACTAAAAACATTTCTTCCCAAGTTGTCTCCCATAATGCCACGGGGTATTGACTTGTTCATGTGGAGAGAAAAAAAAAAAAAAAAAAGTTTTTTTTTTTTTTTTTTTTTTTTTTTTTTTTTTAAGGATTTTAGCCTACATTATACGAATAGATTTGAAAATTGTGTAAGTACAAATTGTTGATTTGTAATTTTTATGTCTGCAGTTCATGTTTTCTTTTGTTTTTTTCCCTCCCCATAATGCCACGGGGCATGCACATTAGTCAATATCCCGTGGCATTATACAGTATAGGCCTACTGTAGTTTTAAATGTATTTACAAGTGCATGCGTTCAAACGTATTTGGCAGTCAAATATATTTACTTCAAATTGGCATTTCCACACTTCTGTACTGTTGGCCATTTCACTTCAAAATCAAAGGGTAATAGAGCAGACAGAAAAAAAAAAGTTTGTCCGTGGACCAGGTGACTCAGGAAGAAACATTGGAGGGCCTGTTAGCTGCTGAAATATCTGTAGTCGACATGCCTACAAGATAGAACTGGTATTATCTCACCACTCCCAGCTTTTTCTTGCATGCTTAATCCAGCCATGCCTAATGACAGGGTCTGCCTCCAGCTGAGGTTGCATTGCACCTCTTTCTTTTACTGCCTGAACTTTGCTCCAGTTTTCTAAGCACCTTCACCTGGAAGGCACCAAATAGAGTCCTCCGTGTTTGGGACATTTTTTAATTAATTAAGTTGCATGCTGGCACCTTTTCTGGAATTGCCCGAATGGCAGTCAACAAAGCTTTTTGTAATTTGATCATTTAACACCACTCCTAGGTTAGGCCTGACTAGCGAGTTTGAGCAGCATACTTTTGCATCTGCTTTGCTTTTGCTTGTTCACAAGAAGAAAACTATTTTATTGCACAGCATTTGCCTATGGAAGATCTGAAAGTCTTTTCTGTGAGCACAGCACTGCCTCTGTGTACATCTGCATAAGTGCACTTTGTGCTTGTGTTTGTGCTCCGGTATGTGTGCTCTGCTGCTTTCTTTCATGCCTCTTTAGCTTCAGGGGGTGTGGCTTGGTTTGACGTCACGCTCTTACGGAGTGTCACACCACCACAAGCACATACGGTAGTGGCTTCTCCTTTCAGGGCATTCATACAAAACACAGCACCATGAAGACTCTGGGTTTTTTGTTTGTTTGTTTTTTTACTCGAAAGGATTGTAATTAAATTGACTTTTTTTTTCTTCTTCTTCCTTATAGCAACGGCATGAAGCCAGAAATAGTTTAATATAATTAGTGATTTGTTTTTTTTAGAAAAGAAAATGCCAACTGTTAGTAGGTATATGAGTTTCCGTTCATCAAAAAGGTTTAAAGTTTCCAGGTAAGGTGGATGTTGTTGTTTTTTTTACCCCCCTTTCCTGTAGATAAATGTATACCGTCCTGTCTATTGTAATCAGGACTCTTTTATTTATTAGCTATTCAAATTTCTTTGCTGTATTTCCCAGCTGTGTTTACTAAAATAAAGCCAATGGTCGACTTGCTTATGAACATATAAAATGTAAAGACAGATGATGTAGTGCACAATTAAAAAGAAAATGTCTAACTTGTGTATTTGAGTCTCATGAGCTCAAACTGTCTGTCTTCTCACCTGTGGTTCATTTCCAAGTCTGTGAACAACTGAGCTGTCATAATCCACATTTGCACAGCCCATTTCCGTAGATGAAATATTGTAAACATTTTACACTTCACCTTACTCAATAAACAGCCCACTAACTTGATGTTGTAACAGAATGGTGTCTCATGCTGTGAAAGTTTAACAACAGTTGTGAAATAATGATTGAGACCACTAGAGCTTGTTGATCCACATGTTGCATTTATTTGCAGTACAAAGTAATCCTCACAATTTGAATTGAATTCTTATGTGACGCAAGCTATATCAAATTCTTCTTTTCCAATGTCCAGCAACTACCCAGTCGAGAGCAGTGGTGGCGGAGTGCCAACCAAAGTGAAAAGGAGCAGGAGCACTTTAAGCAAAGACGGCGTCAAAAAAGTAGAGGCCAAGAAGACGGTGAGTCTGGAGGCCGCTCAGCTGGAGATCCAGGAGCAACACAAAACCCTCACCAGGCAGTTGGTCGTCAGGTAAGAATTTCGATTAGAGCAACAATATACTTTTTTGTTGTCGAATGGGTTAATTCAATCATACACATGCCGTGCTTGGCTTGATGTGACATAACAATAACTTGAACATGTATCACAAGACTTGAAACTATTAGGCCACGTCATGACACGCACAATTATGCTGCTCAGGCTCACATGATTTTAACGTGTGTAATGCCCTCATTATATAAAAAGTTGTGCACAGACAATCATGTGATCACACACCATTGCACTTGAAGAACCTCATGTCAAATAGTGTACATAGGCCAATCTTTTACAGAAATCACCTTGTGACTACTGAGCCTGAGTTTTGTAATTTTATGTGTACATAACTTGTACAATCACTCAATTGAATGCTGTAATTTGTTCGGAATTGGTCAAAGTTACAGTTTATATACAACTATGTCCTGTATCTTTAGGTCGCAGACTTTCGACATTGACTGCAGAAGCTTCGAAAGGACTCAGGCCAGCGGCACACAAAGCGTAAGTCCACCTTACCTTTTGAAGTGTGTCGTATGTTAGGAGGAGCTGCGCCTCACTCTTGTTGGGAGACGTGTACAAACACAACAGTCACACTCGGAATGCAGCACAAAGCCAGCAAGCTGAGACCTTCAATTCACTTTGTGATCACCGTAAATAAACCAGACAACATTTCTTACACTAACTGCTGCGCTTGTGTTTTTATGTATACTGTAGTCCAATGGTTCTTAACCTTGTTGGAGGTAGTGAACCCCACCAGTTTAGTATATGCATACACTGAACACGGCTGAAAAAATAAAATGCTGTAGATGTAGTTTACTGGTGAACAAAATGAACAGGGAGCGTAGTCTTTTCATCAAATCTGACTCTCTTCAGCTTGAATTCAGAAAGTGTTGTTTTTGTATTCCCCATCTCCATGCAGCTTAACAAATTGTTCCTTTACTTTTGCTCAATACTGTAGCCAGTTTTGCTGAACTAGAATTGCTCATCTTGGCATTGCAAATTGTAAAGTTAGTTGTATAGAGAACTGTTTTCTTAGATGGAACCCAGCAATAAGCAGATGCAACAAAAACAGAGGCCCAAGAATTGAACCCTGTGGAACACCTAAATAAATTCATATTGTCCGACCACCTCACTTTTTTTTTTTCTTTTTCTTTTTTCTTTTTTTTTTTCTTTTTTTTTTTCTTTTTTTTTTTCTTTTTTTTTTTTTGGGGGCTCTTAGTCCAAGTTACAGGATGTGTAGTAAACATTGGTCTCTCTGTTGTAATTTTAGACTGTGAAATAGGTAACTTAATTTTACAACTTGGGCTAATGTTTAAATGTTGCATGGGAAACAAAAATGGGTTACAAAACGGTTAAACCTTTTCTTGTATCTTGTAGAGTTTCATCAAACACAATGCAACATTCCACAAGTTGTTTCCAGACATTCCAGAAAGTGAAGGCTTGAGACATGGTAGGTAAACATGAATTTAAAAAAAAAAAAAAAAAAAAAAAGTTTATGATGACTTATTGAATGACTGAACTCAGTTGATCAAAGTGCTGCCTCTTTTCCCAGCATACATCTGTGCCCTGCAAAAGGAAGTGCCCTACCATGGTCGACTGTACATCACTAACAGCCATGCCTGTTTCTATTCCTCTGTTCTGCTCAAAGACACCAAGGTAGGCAGAGAAGTAGCCTGTTGCAGTATCTAAACTACGGTAGCCCCCGAAATTGTATGACACTGTGGGCTTCTGTTTCTAGTTGTAACAAAATTTTAAACGCATTTTTCCTGTTGATGCCATTCCAGGTAGTGATCCCCGTCTCCAACATTCACATTGTCAAAAAGCAGAACACCGCTTTGCTTGTACCAAACGCCTTGTCGATCCGAACCACAGAGGGAGAAAAGGTTAGTTGTCTCTCCATGCCAACGGAGCTTGTAATCACGTTTTTCAGCCAAGCAAGTATCTGATGTGCTGTCTGTTCTGTTCACTGATGATGTTCAGTTCCTGTTTGTCTCACTACGGAACCGAGAAGCATGTTATCAGCTGCTGCTCTCTGTCTGTCCTCAACTTGAGGTGAGTGGTCCAGTACGCCAGTACTTTCTTAATCAAACTGTAGATAAGTTTTTTCAATGTGCAAAGAACTTGAAAGTCAAAATTATGAAACACTATAAATAAATTATCTATATAATTCATTTGCAAAAGATGTATTTGTTACACTCGCTCTTTATGTAAATTTTATGTTAAAAATTGTCAGACTACCAAATATGTTCATCATCATGTGTTTTTGTTTACAGGACCGCAGTGCCAACAGTAGTCCAGTCATCTCCTCTGCTGAGCAAAGCTTTGACAAGAACAAACTTGTGGTAAGTTTGTTCAACTGTTGTTATTGCTTGCCATTGCTGCTGCTGCGTATGTTGTTAACCATAGATGTTTTTTTTTGGGGGGGGGGGGGGTTCATTCAATCACGTCACATAGGGCTCCAGACAAACTTTATTTTTTATTTTATTTTTTTATTTTTTAATGGGATGGATGAGCGGTAACGGGCTGATACAGACCTTATTTTATTTAAAAAATAGAAAAAAAAAAAAAAAAGAGCATTTCTATATTGGCGCAAGCAGAAGATTTAAACCGTAAAATGACTTGCACAGTAATTGTTCACCCCACTCATATTTTTTCTATATTCAATATAATAATAAATGTGCTCAAGTGTGGCCATTTAGGGGCAGTCTGGAGCCCTGCTTCATTTCTCCACTTCCTAATTTATGCCCAAAATCTGCAGCTGTGTCGCTGAATAAACTCATCATGTTTGTGTCTGTAGAATTCCAGCCAGTCCAGTCTGGATGGCAGCTTTGACCAGTTTGATGGCTCCGAGTCACAGTCTTTACAGGACCAACCTCTGCACAGCACGCACAAAGGTGAGAGGTCAACACTTGGCGTGACTTCTTCCTTTGATATTTGATTCAAAATACATTGAGTACGATAGATTTTTATAGGAGGAAGTCAAGTAATTTTATTTTTTAACAAATATGTTCTATGCACCCCCGCTAGTTTAATTAAACAAGGCATTCTGATTATGCATGTGAGTGAAACAGCAAAATGGCTGCCCCCATTTTTATTTTTTTTTTTAAACTTGACTTTTTTTCCTTTTAGTAGTCCCACTCAGCACTTTGCTTGTAGCGTTCAGCAAGCTACTCTTATTTGTTGAATGAACTGCAAGCGCAGCCAAGGGCGACATTGTTTAGCCTAAGATCAAATTGCTGGGCTTGTGGGAGAACAAGCAATCTGTAACCTGATTAATTTTGGCATGTCAACGTAAACATCGATGTCTCTTTCTGTTTGTCTGCAGAGCCTGAACTACCTAATGGAAAAGGATCCACTTTCAACTGCCTGCATGGGCAGCCGAGTGAGAGCTCATCTTCGGAGGATGATCTGCCCGTTTCAGGTATCAAAAACCAATCCCACAGTAAGCCCGGTTAACTGGCAATTCATTACAAATATTTGAAAAGATCCAGCTTGTACAGTATGTTCTATTTTAAAACGCATAAAATTGCACAGCATTTTATTTTTCTGTTGCCACGGCTTCATGCGTCTGAATGCTGTTGAATAAATGATGCCTGAAAGCCAAATTTAGAAGCGGCCTGCCAACGTTGACATTGACATTAATGCCGTCCTTGCATGTTTGCCTGCTCCCCTCCCCCACCTCCCCTCGGATGCAGGTGGCTGGTGGGTTTGGAATGTGCCGGAGAAGGCCAAGTCTCTGCTGGTTCAGAGAGAGGCCAGCACCCTCAACACACTGCTCTTCATCTACTTGATACTGTAAGTCGCTTCGTCTTCACTCCTTCCATCAACATTGTCCTGCCGTGATAAGTTAAATCGACATCACACCCCCAATGCTAAAACTTTTCATTGTAGGAACTGTTAGTTCAAGGTCAGATATTTGTGTAGTCTTATGTCATAGCATGCAGTTAATCAAAACCTGTTTTCCACACAACACTTCCAAGATGTGATTATGCCCACATAGTGGGGCGTGACTGTTTGTTTGTTTCAACTTGTGTCTGCTCCTCAGGGTGGTGGTGCTGCTGCTGTCGTCGGGCTACATCGGGTTACGTATTGTGGCCCTGGAGGAGCAGCTGACGTCTCTCGGTGCATTGCCGGAGTTCACACTGCAGAGCGGGTAAGTCGCTGTCCAAGCCAAATAAATTGGTCATCTTCATCATCTGTGTCAAGAAGTGCTAGTTTGTACTGTAATGCACAAATCCACTAATGCTGTTATAATCAGTCTAATCAAAAACAGCCAATGAAATTCTCTCAGAATTTGTGAATGTGGTGAGATGTTTTTTTCCCCCTGCGCTTAAAGGCTGAACACAACACAACACAATTAATGACTACGTTAAAAATAGTTCTCAACCTTAATTGAATTTGATGACAAGTGACTGACACGTATGAGGAAATGGAGTGGATGATTTGCTGCCTGGAAGAAGAGTCACCTTCATTCCGACTTCATGCCTTTCAGTCGTTAACATTAACAAAGGAGAGAATGCCGCATGTCCCTTGCTTCATGTAAAGGCTAAATAGTGCACACAGCTTTACTTTTTTTAACTTGTAAAAAGTTATCGTACTTGTGCTGGCCTACACGTTTGGTGTAATACTTCACTCTAAAAATAGATGGGTCCAAAAGAGACTAATCCAACTTTTTTGGGTTATTCATTTAATCCAAAAAATTAGGTCAAATGACTAATCCATAGAACAACACCACACTAAATACACACCAAAACATATAAGAATGACAACACAAGGATGAGAAGACAAGACTTATTCGTTTTTACTCGCAGCAAGGAGAGCAGAGTTGCCAGGTACAAGCTGTCAAAGATGCTCTCTGGCAATTCTCTTGCGTCCTCTCTTTTTATTGGGGATTATTTTCTGTCCGGTTACAAAAAATAGCATTGCACTACTAAGGGGTGGGGAAAGCGCAATAGTGTAACGCTGCATTATCTTAAAATATCATGTCTGTCTGCTTGAATGTAAGCATGTGATTATCCATTAGCAATGAAAGTCCTCGTTAACGCTTCTGCCCCAGATGGTGTGACTTATTTTAAACACAGCCACACTGTCTGGTATAGTTCATCAGAAAAAAGCAGTTCACTTAAAGTTCATATGAGTGTAAAGCATTCTAGCAAATATATAATAACTTAGATACACTTTAAACGTAACAGTAGGTTATTCATTTAACCCGATTCTTTTTAAACCAAAAACTTTGGTTGTTTCTATACAAAACAATCCAAACCATTGGGTTGTTTTTGTGGATTGCTTTGACCCAAATTGGATTGCTCCTTACAAAACAACCCCTAAAATTGGGTTGTTTTATACAAACTGCCCCAAATTTGGATTGTTTTGTGGGTTATTCATTCGACCAAGCAAAAAGTTGGGTCGTCCCTTTTTGATCCTATTCGGTTTATTTTTTACCCATTTGTTTTTACAGTTGACATGCTTGTTTGCTTACTTTTCTCTGTGCCTCACTCACGCCATTTCCTCTTCACCAGGTACCGCCAAGACACATAACACTCGGCGGCAAAAGGAGAGATTGAACGGCTGACTTGTGACTTCCAGCGAAGACTTTTCACATGCTGAGGCCATGCGCCCAGGACGTCATGTGGCTAATCTGTGCAATTTCAGAGACAACTTTTTAACTTGAAGGGCTAAGCTTGCAGTAGTTTAAAAAAAAAAATAAATGCCACCACGTAGTCACACAGAGCCGAGCCAAAACGCAACAACATCCTGCCCGGTTGCAGCGTGTCTTGCTGTGTGGGCCAAAGCCAAGCTTGGGGTGTGTGCGAGCGACTGTTCCACATCTTCTTCCTCAAATTCAGCATGCCGTCTGAACAGGGCTACACCGATCAGCATTAGCCTCGGCACCGCAGACGTGGCGCTGCCACTAGCCAAAGATGTGCACGTCTCTCTGCATGACGTTCACCATCACCATTCTTCCGTCCTTGCGTCTGTCTTCTTGCAAACTTGGGTACCTCTCTTTTTGAATGTCTTCTCTTCCGAACCCGCTGTGGGCTGAAATGATGACGATTGTGATGATGATGATCAGCCCACAATGGTCTCCTCTCGTGCTGTTTTTTTTTTTTTATGTTCCTCTTCTTTGAATTGATTTAACAAGTTTAATGATCAATCCTCAGAGGTTCACCTGCATAATCAATGCATTCATAGTTGATATAGCATTTCATTTCTAGTCAAGATTTTTAAAGTTGCACCACTGATGTATTGCTAATGTTCATGTGTGTCTGCATTAATGACAAGTGACTACTACAAGTTGTCCCAACCATACTTGTTAAGGTCCAAATTTCAACAACAACAAAAAAATAGTTCCACAAAATTTCAAACTAGCAAATTAGTATTATGCATGGCAATACATCTGTTATTTCTATGTGCTGTTTTTAAAATCAGTCTTTGTGCGGAAGAAAATGTGTTGAGAAGAAAGGAAAAAAAAACGAAGATGGGAGTGAAAGGAGCGAGTGCACTTTACCAAATGTGTTGTGCCTGTCACAATCCAAGACGCCGTGTTTGGATTGAGTAGAAATAGCAAAAAGTTGTTGTTTTGGGTGTTGGTCTGATGGTGCTAAGACCATTTTGTGTGTTTGTTTGTTTCAAAGTGTATTCACTCAGGGCCTGTGGGCACGACCCTCCAGGTAGATATTCCTTTGTCATTTCAAAGTCTAGTGCTTGTCATTGGGCTGGCTCTACGTCTTGGCTTGGGTGCGTCTCTACTGTCCCTTTGAGAGAGATCGCCACTTGACTTTATTCATTTGATTGCTTGACTTGATTATTTCTCTGTAAGAGCCTTTCCCACCTGCCTGATGATGCATACATCCACACTACAGAGCTCTCACACTCTGTTGCAGAAGTGCTCATTTCCCAAGATGTAGCAGAGTTGAAACGGCATCACGAGTTAAGTTTGCTGCATTAGACACGCGCAGTACTGTCAGTCTCCCACCAGGGGGTAGCACACGCACACAACCACTGTCCTCAAGTGTACCCAATGCAAAAATCCTAACGAGGGCAGCGTTTGTGTGATTTTTGCACTATTCAAAGTGTAAATTTTGTAACAATTGTTAAAATCCTGAATTATACTATGGCCCTATATATATATATATATATTTATTTGCATTCTGTGTAATTCAAAGTAATCTCTGTGAGATGACTTTGCTATTGTTGAAAATAAATCAAATGTTGCGAACTGTTGCCCTTGAGTGTTTTTTTTTTTTTTCATTTGCAAGCCACCAACAGTGTTGTAAATTGTAAAAGGAAGAGCCCCACCAGATGTCTACAGTTCAGTTGGCAGAAGAGATGCAGGGATAATTACTACTTATTCATCAGCAAACAAATGCAGGAGACTTACATTAATAAGATTAGTCACCATATAAATGTTTCCCATTGAGAAAATTCATGTTCCTGTAAAGCTCAAGCCTGTCATGGTCTTATTGATCTGTTTTCCAAAACAGGCAGAATTAAAAAGAAGAAAAGAGCAATGACAATTCAAAACATCTGGGCATTTCTTATAGTTTCACAATGCAACCTTTCTTGTCATTGTATTGCTTTTACCTGTCACCACCATACAAAGGCATATTGTATGCATACATATTTGTATCACATTTTCAAATTAAAATAATCCCAGGTTGTTTCAATTCCGACAACGTGTTCGAGACAAATGAAAATACAAGACATATGTTCACGTGACATAACGTCATTTGGAATAATTTAGTTTACAAAACTACCCTTGTGAGGAATAAGCTGTCAAGGAAATGGATGGATGGATAAAGAACAACGAAGAATCTGTCGGAATCAACCATCTTTGTTTATATTTCACCTCAAACTCTGAGAGTGGAACGTTGTTACACTTTGGATAAATCTGACTTCAAAAACTCCTAAAAAAACAAAACAAAACAAAAAAACTTCCCTATTTTGTAAAGTAAGTAAAATAACACGATTTGAAGTAGGCGGGACTGCAAAATGCAGCCTTCCCTTTTCAAGACTTAAAATTAATGAAGTGTTGGCAGACCAGGGCCCTGTTTTATCAAGAGCTAAAATCGATTAGAATTCACAATTTGTTTTTATGTCCATTCACTCTCTACAGACTTATAATTTAAATCAATGTTAAGACCAATATTTACTCTTGAAAAAAACAGGGCCCATAATGTGGAAATTATTGTGGATTTTGTGTTGGTCATTGATAATAAATTAAAGAAAAAATAACATTTGCCTGTCACTTACACTGAAATCACGGTTAAATTTAAATTTAGGACCATATATTCCTTGTGACAAATTATAGAGGAACCTGTTTTTAACACATTCATGAGTAGGCTACCATGAAAATGGCATCAGTTATCTTGCTTAATATCAAGAGCCAATGGCAGGAGATAAATATAAAATATAAAAGAAATGGTACACCTGTAGTTTGTGAAACAAAAGCGTGCAAAACGATAGGCATGTTCATGGGTTACACGCTTGAGCTCACGTCCCCTCCTGTGGCCGAAGGGAACAACATGGCGTCCGTGTTTTCAGTGGGCCAAACTCTCTCTGCTTAAGAAAGGCGTAAGCGCTCCCTCTGGTGGATAATCCCCGTGTTTTACAGGGCTCCTCGTTTTACGACGACCTGCTGTTCAATGATTTTAACGAACGGCGATCTCTTTGCATGAATAGATTATTATCCATTTTCTTGACCGCTTATTCCTCACAAGGGTCGCGGGGGCTGCTGGCACCTATCTCAGCTGGCTCTGGGCAGTAGGCAGGGGACACCCTGGACTGGTTGCCAACCAATCGCAGGGCACACAGAGACGAACAACCATCCACACTCACACGCACACCTAGGGACAATTCGGAGCGCCCAATTAACCTGCCATGCATGTCTTTGGAATGTGGGAGGAGACCGGAGTACCCGGAGAAGACCCACGCGGGCACGGGGAGAACACGCAAACTCCACCCAGGAAGGTCCGAGCCTGGACTCGAACCGGAGACCTCAGAACTGGGAAGCGGACGTGCTAACCACTCGACTACCGTGCCGCATTGGATTATTATTAACATGTTAATATTGTTGTGTGTAGTGGTGTATTTCCTACAAGTGTACCAGAAGCATTAAGGGTGTAGCCCATTGTACAGGTACACATTGGCAAAAGCTTCAAAAACCTTAGACACCAGTTAAGACCCACAATATGTATAACATATCTTGTGTATACAGGAAACTAGTAATTTGATTTTAAACGTGATTCTGTAATGCAGACTCGTGTTCAACTTACACCATTTTCTTCCACTTATTCCGGAGTCAGACTTTTTTTTTTTTTTTTTTTTTTTTTTAAGTGTTCTAGACTATCTCCCTACACTTACAGTGCAGTATTTCTTTTTTTTTATAGAACAGAGAACACAGGGGATGGGTATGAGTTGACTTTATTCTAATTACAGACCAGCATCAGTGTGCTGTGGTTCAACTGTCAGGGACATTTGAAGAAGAAGGTTCCGCAGTTGTTCGCTGGTAAGCACAGAGCTGGAACACACCTAAAGTGGATGAGATACAGTTATTGGGACACGTGTACTGTAAGTGATATAACTATGACATCATGAATGGAGGTTGTTTTGATAGTCGATAATCAGAGACATGTCATTCCAAGGAAAGATTATTGAATACAATATATATGTATATATATATATATATATATATATATATATATATATTTATATATATATATATTTTTTTTTTTAACAGAATTAAATAGTTGATAATGACGAGTAATTTTTTGGCAATAGGCTCATAGTGATAAAGATAAATATGGGTTACCTGTGTCGTAAGCTAGAGGTCATAGTTATTGTTGCTGTTACTGTTTATGCTGAATTCCTTGACCACACACACTATAAATAATAAGAACTCATCAGAAATACAGTACCCGCCGCAAAAGCCAGGATGATGGCCACCCATCCGATGATGTAGGACCACGAAAATCGCCAGTCCAAGAAGCGTTTCCCAAAGAAAGTGACTGTCACTCCCGTGTAGATGGAAAGCGCCAAAAGAGCAAGAAAACCTGAGAGAGGCACCGATACGTCTTAAATGCATCATATTGCATTGAGAAAGTTGGAATATAAATGGTGAATTGTGCAGAACAGTTCATGATAAAGTATATTTGGTCTCACCTGAGAGGACCAGGGCAATGCCCCCCATGCGGACCCTCTTGTTCTTGGTACCGTTGGTGAAAGCGCTCAGGCCGAGCACCACGCCGGCGAAACAGCTGAGCACAGCCAGCAACATGAAGGCCCGAGTGGCATCCCAGAAGGCTGAGGATCACATGGTCACTTCGTTAGTGTTACCACAAATTAAAAAAATAATAATAATAAATTATGGGTGTCAGGGGATTAAAATTTTTAATAAAATATTTTTTTGCTAATTTTTCATGCACTTGTTAATATAAAAGTGGAAAAAAAATGTTAAACTAATAGAAATATGGCTGCATCTTTTAGTCATTGATACAGTAATTTAATGATAATTTATAAAATTGAGTTCAAATTAAAAAGATATGTACTGTAATGTAAAAAAACAAAAAAAAACAAAAAACGAGTGTGATATTGATTTGTGTTGAGGTCATTTTTCTGCCACTAGATGGCATAATTGCATTTGTAAGACGTTGATGACAGCTCAGTGCATTTTTCTTTTCATATTAAAAGCAATGTAATCTTTAACATATAGTAACTTATGAAATTCTGCACATTGGGGGGACGGGGGGGGTGGGGGGGGGTGGTCATTAATTGCACAAAAAAACAAACAAACAAACAAACAAACAAGTGGAACTCAAAATTAACACACTAATTGACACTAATGACACAGCCTAAAATAAATAAACAAACAAACAAATGAAATTAAATAAATAAATCTAAAAAATAAATAAATATATAAATACATACATACATACATACATACATACATACATATATACATACAGTACATTAATAAATAAACACCTTAATTCCAATAGATTTGGTCTGACATTCAACTTGAAATGGGAGTGGCCTTAAACAATTTGAAGCAACTTTTTTTTTTTTTTTTTTTAGAACTACTGCCAAACTGGTACTTGTGATATGAATTGACTTCACCGCCACAATCCATGAGATCGTATCTCGTATTTTTGCTCAC
The DNA here is from genome assembly GCF_051991245.1 of Festucalex cinctus. Classification (NCBI taxonomy): domain Eukaryota; kingdom Metazoa; phylum Chordata; class Actinopteri; order Syngnathiformes; family Syngnathidae; genus Festucalex; species Festucalex cinctus. Next base: position 13,072,230 of record NC_135420.1, read on the forward strand.
AAATCAAAGCACAAAGTCGCTTCTTGAAAAGCTTGTACAATCCTTGTCACAAATCCTCCAGGCCTTACCTACAGTGATGGTGTGAGCATGGCATTTATGATTGATGCAAAACCTCCAAAGGCCCTGATTGGCCGAGCTGCCCGAGTACCGATACTGCATCCAGAAGTCGGTCGCCGTGGAGACGATTAGGAGCACCAGTGCAGCCACGCCGCAGAGTGTGCCTCCTCCGGCCAGAGTGTACAGCATGCTGGAGAAGTCGACAGAACTTCTCTCCACTTGAATTCGGAGGATGAGAAGGAAGGTCAGTGAAATGGGTTGAGGCGAGCAAAACACTTGACCTCGTATCTGACTGACAATGAGAATGCATGATAGGCAGCTCCCAGCCATTGTTCGCTCATTCCCCTTTGTTCAACACACAATAATCTGCCAATAAAGAACATGTGAGGTGTCAGCAGTCACTGTAGGGGTCACAACAAACACAATATGACGATTTCAAACACTTATTTACGCTTCTATATGAAAGGCGACACTATAAAATACACAAAACACCCTAGGTGACACACTCTACTACATTAAAAATTAAACACGTATTTTGAGCTCTGTTCAAAACTGTTTTTAAAACAAAACAAGCTCCAAATGCAGGTTCACCTTAAGATTTGAGTCTCTTCACAATGTTGACTTTTGGAAGTTTAAAGAAAATATCATCCAAAGACTAGAGTGATAACCAATGCTAAAAAAAAAAATAAAAAACAATCCAGGATTTTCCGATACCTCTTGCTCGGTTGGGTGGTCCCTCCAGGCTGGCTGGGTTTACAGAGTGCGTATGCTTTTTAAGCCCCCAAATGTTGCCTCGCATTGTCCTCCTCACAAAAGAGCGAATGATCCAGCGCAGCATGTGAGTGATGACAGTCTCTATTTTACTCTCCAATGACCTTCATCTGCCCAACAAACCATATGTTTTTGTACCTAACGTTTTTCAATATATCAATCTGGCAACCGACAATCGATGCCATATTTTGGTGAACAAGCCAAGCCAACACAGATATATGAGTCTCTGCACAAAATAACTTCATTCTGAACTTGAACCTGACCTTTCGGCAGTTTATTCGGCAGTTTCGGCAGCCTGTTATTGGTATCAAATGTTGTCATCATAATCAATGAATATGTGAACCACAAAGTACACAATTTTCATTTTGCATTCGTAAAGAAGTCCCATCTTGAAGAACCGATTGCCAATTCAACCCCCTTAAATTGTCGGCATCCTAAACAATCATCATCTGAACTTTTCCCCTGGTCGAGTGTCCCCTTTTTCTCCCTTTCCCTTCCTTCATCAGCCCTGATTTGGAGGCAGAAGGCTGTCTCCACGGCAATGAGACCATATGCTGCGGGGCACCAGCTTTTCCAATATTTAGTCCAAATAAAGAATAAGAAGACAAATGGTGTAGTTTAGGTTAACTTGAAAAGGCTTCGCTTCATAATGGGGCCCATAATACAGCCAATTGTCTGTTTAACATGTCTGTACAGCTAAATTCCTACATGTATTTTTGTAGTATCAGGATTATGTTGTCCCAATATATAGTATGATCATTACAAAGTGTAGGCATGGAGTAACAAATGATTTAACGCCAAATTAATTATCCCCAGTGACATTTTTTTATTTCAAGCCATTGACCTCTAATGACCTTTTGGGAGTTAAGTCAGAATAATCAAAATGATCCCACTGTGACCCCATAGGCAACATCACAATGACGAGATATGTGGAACAAACACTGTGTAAAACACCACAAGGTGATGAAACATAGTTCAACATACAAACACAAACAATTGATGTCATGTCAGGTAAGCAGACGTTCAAATGGTTAAATGGACATTGTGCAAAACCGAGTGAGGGAGTTTAACCAACAGCTTCTATTTTCATGTGCACAATCTCTTCATGATTTTTTTTTAAGGCAAAATATCAGTTGAGTTGGACTGCGCATGGTAACCAAACGCATGTTGTGCAATGTGAACATACTACCTACTATTCATTCAGTTCAGACTTTCAATAAAGACATAAAATGTGCATAGTGAGCAATACTACAAATATGTACACGTGTCAAGGTGCATACAGTACATGGTAAAAAATAGATAAACCCCGCATAATATAACATTCACTTACTACACCAACCCAGAATCTCTTAAAATGGATTAAAAAAAGGCACATTATGTAATGACTTCTTCACCATAGCATTCAAGTTCATTAATATTAATCCATTTGAATTTGTAAAGAAGACAATGACTTTCTAAAAAATATTTAAATTTTTTTGCAATATTTGTTTTCTTTTTTCTAAGAAATTTTTGTCACAGATTTGTCATTTGGGGTTCTTGTAAAACAGCAAAACTGCATTCACCATGACACCCCACAAATACGATCTCCAGATTTAAAGTGCTAGTTAAAATTGTCGGATTATTTTAGTGAGTACAAGTATAGCACACAAGTGAAAGATTTGACACCAGTATACTCTGAACATAATGTACATTTGATGGTTGGAATAACTAATTATTTGCCACCTTCTCCTCTCTTCTCCGCCACAAAAAATATCTTTCGACAGCGTGAGTTGACAAGCATAAAACAAATACGAGTCCTGTTTTCTACAATTGTCCTACATCTGTATGAACTAACACCACAGACATAATGCATTGAGACAAAAATATAAACATATGCAATAGTTTGTGATCCCCGATTTTGCCGCGCGTATTCCGACTCTTAAGGGTTGGGCGCCCAGAGGACGACGGTCCGATCAGCGGAAGAAGAGAGGAAGGTTCGGTCTTTGGGATGCCATCGACACTGGATCACTTTGTCCCAGTGTTCTCCTGCTAACGTCTGAGGGAGCGCTTTTGTTAGGTCACCTGGGTTCAAACAAAATGATTGAAGTAATGTCAATCAGATTTCAACAATTAGTGTAACACAAGTTGCTACCTTGCAGGTCACTGATGATGATTTTGTTGTCATAGGAACCAGTGAGAAGATTATGGGCTCCAGGTGAGAAGCGCACAGAGCGGATGTCACTGCAGTGCGGACGGTACGTCTGGACGATGCGGCCGCCTCTGATGTCATAGAGCATGCAGGTGCTGTCCTCTTGGCCTGTGGCGAGCAGGCGGCCGCTGGGATCCACTGCCACCGAAACTACCGCACTTCCTGTGGGGAAAAATATTGCATATTTTCAATAGTTTTTTGTTAGTCAGCTATGGGGGCCACTTTCAAATTTTTCAACTTTAATTTATGTTATGTTGCAAGACACTTATATCCAAGCAGACATATATGTTATTCTAAGATAATGCAGCGTTGCACTATTGCGCTTTCCCCACCCCTTCGTGGTGCAACGCTATTTTTCGTAACCGGATAGGGAACAATCCCAAATAAAAAGAGAGGAAGCAAGAAAATTGTCAGAGCATCTTTGCCAGTTTGTAACTGACAACGCTGCTCTCCTCGCTGCGAGTAAAAACCAAAAGTCTCGTCTTCTCATCCTGTGTTTGATATGTTTTGGTGTGTAAACTTAACAATTTATTAATTAAACACATCAAAAGCAGTCAATCAAGCAATGTGATATTGTTTGTATCGTACAGTTAGGGTCAAATAGAGGCAATAGTTTAGATTTTTTTTCCTTTTTTTTTTTTTAAACATTGGGGTGCACCCTTTATTTCAGAATAGAGCTGTCCCTGCATTAAACAGACACAGAATACCATGTTTATACATGATCAAAACTAAAGCAATCTATTGTAATCTGAGCATTCCCGAAACATGAAATATATGAGAGAAAATTCTGATTCTTTGTAAGTAGAGTATGGTATGTATTGGTCCCTTTTTTTTTTTTTTTTTAAATCAACTTCCTCATATGACTTTTGATCTGTGTTATATTTGATACATCTGTTCTTGATGCTTTAAATTTGTACAATCAAGGTATAACAATTTAATATTTCCAAGGTCTCTGGAAAAGCAATCAGCTGGGTGATACTGCCCTCTAATGGATTATCCGTGCAATGAATGTGTCAGATCATATACGTCAGGGTTTTAATGGGGGAAAAAAATTATTATACTTATGAAATAGAGAGCTCAAAATGTCTGCTATGATACGTTTAGCTTTATAGGGTTAATTAATTAGACATTGACACAAAACAGAAGGCGGAAGAAACCATTTTAGCTTCTTAAAATGAATTATTCCATCCATCCATCCATTTTCTTGGCCGCTTATTCCTCACAAGGGTCGCGGAGGGTGCTGGCGCTTATCTCAGCTGGCTCTGGGCAGTAGGCGGTGGAAACCCTGGACTGGTTGCCAACCAATAAATGAATTATTCATTTCTTCAATTATTCACCATAGTTTTCTGAAAATAAATGTTCTAATTTTACTAGTAAATATTTAAATTGTACCTTTTCATATCTAAAAAAGTTCTACAGAATATATATGACTTTATTAGTACTAGTGGTTGTCTCCATCAACTGTACAAATGTAGTTTTCATGATATGCTGCGGGCCACTGAAAAATGGATGGCGGGTCGCACATGGCAATCTGCGCCACAGTTTGGACACACCTGCCCAAAAGTCAACCAACATTTTTGGGAAAAATAGCCAATATAGCAAATCTAATGCGACTTCAGCATATTAAGCATCTAAATAATAAACTAAGAATCTCCACAATTATTTTCCAAGGTCAACCGGGTCTCTTATACAATTTAACCACATTGTTAGTTATCTGGTACACACAGTTCAGTATTTGTACACGGCTAACTCAATAATATCCCAATAATAAGTAACAATAATGGCATCAGAAAAAGAACGGAATGTACACCGCAGTCAGATTAGTTCACGTTAGCATGAATGAATGAAGTCGACTTACCTGAGCCATGCGGGGTGGTACCCACAACACGCGCACAACTTGGAACCCGCAGATCCCAGAAGCGGACTGTCTTGTCTTGCGATCCCGAAGCGATCATCCAACCTCCCCATGTGTATAGAGTCAAAATGTGGCCTGTTCAAAAGTACAGATGATATAACATGCACATCCTACTTTTCAGACTTAATCACAGATTGCAAAGTCTTCAAACATCAAGGTAAGCGTCCACAGATTTTAACTCGAATTAAACTTGTTTTTGAGTGTGGTCAAATTGTGTATGTACTGTATATGAAAAGTGTCTTTCTTGCTATTTCTCTTCAGACAAGTCAAGAAATATGTTTTTGTTTTGTTTTCTTTACTCAGTGTGACCAAAAAATAAAAAATTAAAAATGGAGCCCAGTGCAGGCAGTAAAAGGAAAGTCAACAGCTGCTTTCAGGAATGAATGTGAGCAGTGCATATTTCTTTTTATTTTAAAATGGCCTACCGTAACTCCATTGTAGTCCGCACTCCATTGTAGCTAAATGTATAAATCTGGTGGATTAATGCGCCTTATAAATTGTTGTGCAAACCAAAAGTGTAGTTGCCATGACTGCCGTTGCTTCTACTTCCATCATTCCAACTGCAGTTGCTTCTTCTTTATCTTCTTTAAAGTGATACTTCACTCACTGAGCCATTTTCAGCAGTAAAAAGTTAATATTATTCAGAATTAATTTGATTTCAATAAGTACATAAATAAATATTTAATAAATAAATGAACAACAACAACAATAATAATAATAATAATAATAATAATAATAATAACAATAATAATAATAATAATAATAATAATAATAATAATAATAATCAACACAAACTAAATGACATTAAGCAGTCAAGTTGTTGTTTTGATAACAAAAAAAAATGATGCCTTGTGCTATATATATTTTCCAGCAATTGAGTTTTTAATACATTTTTTTTTAAAATATGAATGGACTCAGATGATTTCACAAACTGACACCTTGAATTGAAATACATCGTTCTTTTTGTTTTGTTCAGTATTAGGTTTGGAAAAAATATCCGTTCCTCTGATAACATCATTATTTTCTACAATACCTTTAAAACCACATTTTCCCACTTTCTGTCAACTGAAGAACACCTGTTTTCTTGATTTGGTCAGTAAACTGAGCCATGATTGGTCGTTACCTGTTTCCTCAGCACAGGTGAGGTCATCTTCAGCAAGTGGCAAAGTTAGTTTTTAAAGGGATTGATTAATGAAGTTATCGCATTAATTTATAGACAAAATCTGATGAAAATTGAAACACTATCACCATCGTTTCTTTTCAAACTTTCAAAACGTTTCAAGGTCAGTTACCAGTATGGCCACTCAAGGCGTGAAGACCCTGTCCTCTCTGGCAGTCAGTGGTGTAGATGTTGCAGTCTCCAGCTCCAGCACTAATCAAGATGGACCCTCCGCTCTCGGGACCCTCCATGAAAGCCAAGTCCCTGATGGTTCCGTCATGCATGCTGAACTCCAGATCAGGACCTGGATGATGTCATACATCCGCCAAATCTTGATCCTGCTTGAATGCGCATCAGTTTATGGTGACTAAAAATGTGTACCTGTCGCATTGCAGCTGTCAGCATTGAAAGGCAGAACTTTGACATATTTGTCATTGGAGCCGGTGGCCAGCAGCTGTCCGCAGTGGCTCCATGCGACACAGTAGATGGAACCTTTGTGGTGTTTGTTCCTTCGGAAGCGCACCACCGGCTGCTTGATGGCGTCCGGACTGTTAAACATGTAGAGACAAAATATGAATTTTAATATCTGGGCAGGCAAGTTGAACTGTGCAGTCCAGACCTGGTTGCGAGGGTGTCAGGATAGGCGCAAACTCTGAGAGTTTTCGAGTTGGAACCAACAGCGTATAGTGATCCGGAAGGGTGGAAGGCAACTGATCGTACTGCTTGCGTGTCTTCAAGCTGGCTCACTTTTGCAAAATGCGTCTTTGCCTTTCCCGGCTGTAAAGAAAGTTGCGGAAAAACAATTCATTTTTTTTCTTTTTTTTTTTTTTAAATCGGATTTTTGTTTTCTTGATAGTACCTGCTGGGTTGTGCAACGTGTCACACGGCTGCTCGAATCATCTTGTCCTGGGCCTCCAACCCTCTCAGCAGCACTGCAGTCACATTGCATGCATTCAAGAACACAATAAGAAACATTTTAAATGGCCATAATTTAATTAATTTGCAGACGAAGTGCTCAGATGCAGCCACGCAAAAGTTAATGAGTGCACATGGCCTCCTATTAGCACTAAAATCACATGAAATAGGGATGTGCAATTAATCGAAATTCAATTACAATTTCATTTATTACACTCCACAATTACAAAATCAGCATAATCGTAAATAAAAGATTATTAATACTAGTTTTTGAGTTGTTTACATTTATACATTCACACTTTTTTTTCCAAACTTTGAAATAACTAATTTAATAAATTGTTTTATCCAAAAGAAATATGCATAATTCTAGTGTTTCAAAGAATTTGTATTTTATTTTTATTCATCCTAATACTTTTTATGAATTTTTTGTTTGTTTGTTTGTTTGTTTTACATTTAAACATTTTCCTGTTTTGTACCAAAGAAAAATGACCGTCCTACTGCACAGTGCACATGCTGCACTCCCACTTAAAGTTTATGCCAAAATAAATAAGTATAAATATATATATATATATATATATATATATATATATATATATATATATATATATGTATGTATTATTATTATTATTATTATAAATTCTGTTTGGTCCAAAAGGAACTTACATAATTATTGTGCTTCTATTTTTTTTAATTACTCATAATATTTTTAAAAGTGTAAACATGTTCTTTTGTAAGAAAATATAAATAATCATCTTACTGTACAGTGCACAAGCTACACTGCAACTTTTAAGTTTTTGCCGATGTAATAAATAAATAAATAAATAATTAATAAATAATACATAATATTTATTATTATAAATTCAGTTTGGTCCAAAAGGACCTTCCGTAATTATAGTGTTTGTATTTTTATATATATATATTTTATATTGATCTTAATATTTTTAAATGCTTAAACATTTTCTTGTTTTGTACCAAAAATTAAATAATCCTTTGTACAATCGTAATTTCAATTATTGCCAAAATAATCGTGATTATTATTTGTTTTCCACAATCAAGCAGCACAAACCTGAAACTGATTTGTTTTGGAACAAACCACCATTCATTCATTACCTTGCAGGGCGTGTTGCCTCATTGACGTGTTGCAGGCAACGGCTTGCGGGGCTGCTGCTCACACTGTCCGGCTTTGCCCTTTGCACCTGCGCTGAGATTTGGGTGTTGGATGCGCTGCCGTCGTCTGCCACACCATTGCACTGCTGGCTCAGAGGGCTCATCTCATCTCCGTGGTGGTCAATGCCAACGTTCATCTCCTCCAGTTTCTGAATGGATCTGAACAGAAGACACTGTGAGTTCATTTAGAGATACGATATCTGCAATCCAGGTAACTTACACTTCAACATAATCCAAAATGATTGATATGAAGGCACAATTGTCTAAGATATATAAATGGTAGCATATGTGAGCATTTTATATATGATTAATTCACTGTTTAAAAAGAAAATATCAAAAAACTATTTAATTTACTGTGCAGGTAATGATGAGTCTGTATGAAACAATCTAAAAATGACACAAAAAGTTTGTTAAATGTAGTGCTAAATAATAATGATACCTCATTATTCCAACAAGTACATCAAAACCACTAGGGGGCAGCATGAACGCATTCTAGGCAAGTTATTTAGCTCATTTTTTATTTTTACCTGAAAGAAACAATAGTGAACTACTACGTTGAGGAAATGGTAGTCTGAAAAAAAAGATGTTTGAATAAAGCTTATATTCAAATAAAATAGTCAATATCTATATGTGACTCCACCTTGTATTCATGAAAATTAATTGAAGCCAAATTAAAACATCCACCTGCAGTGGGCCAAATATAAAACACAAATATTTGATCACTTATAGACTGAGTAGTCAACTTGAAGTAAAAATGGCTACTTCAATGTAAAATATATGTTTTTGAAATAACAGAATATTTATTTTAGCTGGTTAATTCATGTAATTCATGCTCCTGATCCTCCGCATGCGGTCAGGGACGTGCAAAGGCTTCCTATCCACTCCCCTGCATGTAAAGAGCAAAGGGGTATAATAATACATAATATTATATATAATAGTAATAGTAGTAGTATTAGTAGTAGTAGTAATAATAATAATAATAATAATAATAATAATAATAATAATAATAATAATAATAATAATAATAATAATAATAATAATAATAATAAATCATTTTCAACTGTAGTTCTGTAGTCCGTGCTTTACGTTTATTTTATTTTTCAATCCAAAAATGTCAATGATGACATCCTGAAAATATAGCTATATTTGCATATTTACTATTCAAACACATGGGCCAAAAAGTAAGAGCAGCTCCAATGAATCAGAACATCTTTCTTGCCTCATACAACCACAACGCACAACTTAATTGCAGACGTGGGGAGTTTTTGTGTGCCCTCACACGTTTGTTTTTACATTGCCAATATACATTTTATCATGCATGTACTGTACATGCTGACGTCTGTCTAATATATTTATTTTATGTATACAGTTAGTATTATAATTTAGTTTTGCAAATTCACAGAGAGGCACAACAGAAGGATGAAATAGCTACATGTGGCTCTGGAGTCGCAGATTGCAGACCACTGATCTAAGGGCTAACTTGGAGCCACTCACAAGAAGGAGTCATGCCATCTCACTTACAATATGACAAATAACACTTCATATCTCTTGGGTCATATCAGTTCACCGTGACAACTAGCATTGGCCTCTCCCAGAGCAGTTTTTCCGTGGTGCTGTGTTAACTTTTAAATGCTATGCAAGATAGGCAGATGTGCACTCAATTTATGAGGTTGCTGGCCAAAATTAGAGTTCTGGATTATATTTTTATAACTCCACAACTACTTCCAACCTTATTTGTTCACTTACCGAGTGAGAAAAGTCTCCGTGAGGTTGTTTTGGGCTCCGTCGAGCGGTTTCACACCCCCCTCAAGCAACATCTGCTGATAAAGCTGTCTCTGCTGTTGCTTCTGCTCCAGATGCTGCTGCACGCGCAGACGCTGCCTGTAGTACTCTTGCATTTGCTCTGCCGAGTCAGGCTGCTGACACGCATAAACCAAGAGCAAAACATGGTGAGTTGTAATTTGTCTGTACATGTTGTAGCTGTAGCACCTTCTTAAGCGATATCGTGTTGCTGTTGTTTGACTGTCATTTTGCAATTACTGCTCAATTTTGGTATAGAAACACATCAGGTTACAAGAACATACATGTTAGGTTCATCGAAAACTTGGCCATAGGCATCACTCGTCATTGCTATTCAAAAAATGGATGCAACATGCCAATCAATATTAGTCATCACAAACACATGCAAGAGCACACGCCTACCCACATTTACTGCATATAATAGACAAACTCTCCAAAGAGCCTCTCAAGGCCTTATGCTACATTATCCATGCCATAAAAAAAGTTTTCAGGGACCTCATTGTCCCTTCAACTCTGTCACCGCCACTTTTCATGCACACACACACCGCATCCAATACGAAAACACGTTACTCCATTAGCAGGAACCCGGGATGCATAAAGATGAGTGATGAAGGAGCCATTGGGCCATCTCGGGTGCGACAGCAAATCAAACCAGATGATCTGCCTCCTCTTGCCATGACCTCCACCACTTTCACGCGGCGGTGGCAGCAGGTCACAAGTGTCTCTGGACACTTGCGGCGGGGCAGTTACGAGGGATTTATGAGGGCTGGCGGTATGGAGATGAGGCGGTTCAGGGGTTCAGGGGGAATCTATTCTAAATCTCGTACTCTCTGTTACTCTTGGTAATAATTCCCATGACAAGACACTGCCTCAGACGACCTTTGTTATTTGTTTTTATTGTCTTGATTCATTGAAGCAATCCAGACTGAGAAGCTAAAGGTAAGCGCTTAAAACTATTTACTGTACCTGTGATGCTTCCCCTGATAACAGCCCTCACATACTCATAACTTAACAAGAAGATAATTGTGTGGAGCCTTCCAAAGAAAATGTATTAAAATGTCCAAATTTGCCCCCAAAATTTCCTTGATCTGATCTTCAAGTTTCATAAATATCATTAAAGCAGTGTTTTATGTGACCTTGTAGATCTCACATCTCTGAAAGTGACATCAGATTCCACTATTATGATATGATGCAAAGTTGTTCCGAGCTCAATTACCAAGATACATTGTTTCTTTTTCTTTCTTTTTTTTTCCTTTTTAGCAAATACAAGAACACGATGGAGTCCTGTTTATCGTGGGTATAAGTTTCAGACCCACCAACAATATGTGAAAAACCACAATACAGAGCGCATATAAACCCTTGAACAACTCCCCTCCACAATCTTTAAATACATTTCAAGGAAGGGCAAGGGCAAGTAAGTACACTGTTAAAAATATATATTTATATATTTTTCATTTCCTCTTTAAAAAAAAATATATATATTTAATATTGCATTTGTGGAATATGAATTAAGCAGCAAAATCTACCTGTTTTTATCCAACTAAATAACCGCTTTGTTTGTGAATGTCACTCGACCAAACTCAGAAAACAGATTAGTTGTGATTGGCCGTTACCTGAGCCCTGAGCAACTGTGATGTAATTTTCAGTCGACAAGTGGCAAAATGGCTGCCCCCTTTGAGATGTATAAAAGCGGATGGGCGGTATAGAATATATTATTGTTAAGAAAATGTTTGACTTCTGCGATTGGCTGGCAACCAGTTCAGGGTGTACCCCGTCTATTGCCCAAAGCCAGCTGAGATAGGCTCCAGCACCCCCCGCGACCCTTGTGAGGAATAAGCGGTCAAGAAAATGGATGGATGGATGGATGGATGGATGGATGGACGGACGGACGGACGGACTGATGTTTGTTTGACTTTTCTTCTCCTTTATAACACAAGGGGAACTGTTTTAAAATGGGATAAAAATCAACAATATGTCTGTCTCTCTTCAATGATTTTCTGGCTGAAAATGTGTCAGCTCTTTGATGTCAAAAGCTCAATCAGCCCAGTCTTCTCTGAAATCAAAGTGCTTATTTTCAAACTTTCAGATTTTATTTTTTTAGGCCAGCGAGATTCAGTCCAAGATTCCAACAAACAAATGGGCAAGAGTATACGGTTAATACAAAAACAGTGCCAATACATACATGCCATTCTATCGTTTGCAAAAACTCATAGTTTGTAGTTTGAATTTGAAGTTCCGGATATCTTTTGTGATAAAAGTGCTGGAACTTTTATGACACATCATTCATTACCTCAGCTGTTTCTGTGAATGCCGTTCCTCCGTCCCTCCCAGGAGTCAGAGGGGTGCGCGTGGTCTTGGGACCCTCCAATCCCCGTGGATACTTTCTAAAGTCAAAAAAAAAAAAAGTTGCTTAATGTTAGTTCAAACAAGAGATTAGTGCTTTCACTATCAAATGGTTTTAGAATCGATTAATCTATCAATTATTCAATCAATTAATTGACTAATCCGATTTAAAGTACCTAAAAGCCTTCAATTTTTTCAAAAGCTGACCATGCGCCTTATAATCCAGTGCGCCTTATATATGGATCAATATTGAGTCGCAACATGTCTCGCCGTCAAGACGCTATCGGTGACCCTGCACGATCGGTGACGCGCAAGCGCAGAAGATCCCGCCATCTTGGATCGCTAGCTAATACTAATACTTTGCCTCAGAGAAAATAAGAAAACAGCTGTTTATTCATTTTGGGAGTGAATGGAGTTGTCAGAAAGCTGGTTTGTAATCTATTAACAAAGTTTAACTGACCTATCTGACTGTTTTGTTGACATTCCCTTTAGCGCAGCACCATCTAATGGATGCATAATGTAACCCCAGCCTCTACTGTAGCGCCTTATATATGAAAAAAGTTTTAAAATATGTCATTCATTGAAGGTGCGCCTTATAGTGCGGTGCGCCTTATATATGGAAAAGGTTTGCCAATATGTCATACATTGAAGGTGCGCCTTATAATGAGTTGCACCTTATAGTGCGGAAAATACGGTACATTACAAAAGCATTTTTTACTTGATTGGTGTTTATTAACCAGTATTTGGTGGTTATTTCGTATTTTTTATTTGTATAGTGATTTTTAAAAAAGTGTCGGGAGAGAATGGTGTACTATGTTACCGGTTTTAACAGCTCTACAAGAGATTCAACATTGAACAATGTGTTGGGCCTTTTGTATTTCAAATCAAGAAGCATTTACAATATTTACTTCTCGGGTGAATCATCCAGTTGATGAACATTGCTCTCCACCAGGCTTCGACTGAGAGCTGATTTCATGTTGACCTCCATGCCTCTCTTGTCCTGGGCAGCCAAGCCATGGGACAGACCGTCCAGAGCCGGGTTCAGGGATCTGGACATGTACGTGTCGGCCGAGTGCGGCCTCTGGCGGAAAGGTGAGGCCGGGCAGGGGGACAGGCGGTTGATCAAAGGGGTAAGGAGGTCTGCGTGGCCGGCCTTGCTGGGCTTGACCAGGCGCTCCACATGGATGCTGAGGGTCTTCTGTTGAAAGGCGCATGAAAACGCACCAGGGGAGAGATTCTGCAGCCAGGACAGCAGCGATAGATCCAGTTCGTCGCAACCGTTCCCGCAGAGCAAGTCTACGCCGAGTAATACTTCGCTCTCCGTTATCGCCTCTCCAGTTGCTTTGCTCTGCAAAGTAAATGTGTTGCTAAGACCGACTGAACTGATTTGTAGCAAGCATATGGTCTAGACCAGTGGTTCTTAACTTTGTTGGGAGTTTCTGGCTCTCTACACATTGATTTGCAGCAGATACAATGAAAACCACAGAGGCCCCAGAATTGAACCCTGTGGAACACCAGATAGGCCAAACAATGTAGTGTGATCATCTCTAGCCTCTGTGGGGCATATCATCACGAAACATTTGAGTCAGGTGTGTGTCTTGACCTCTGCCAAACCCCTGAAACGAACTCACCGAACCTCTGGTTAAGAACCACTGGTCTCGACCCTGTAAAAACTCCTGACATTTCAGTTTCACAAGACCTTCCTACAACAGAGTCAGTCATGACTTCCTTCGACAGCAACAGACGCTCTTCCACTAAAATCTGTTCTAGCTGCAAAGATGCCGGCTCACCTGGCAGAATTCGACACAGCACTCATAAAGAATCCCTTTGATGAGCAGCTGGAAGAGGCGGTTCCCACTCGCTCGGAAGCCCGCCTCGCTCAGTTTCCTGTCCGCCGGAATGAACTCGGCCACCATCGCACAGGCTTCCTCGAAACAGTGGACGCGCGCCGTACTCGGGTTCCAGTCCTTGAACTCGGCATGGTGGGTGAGGCGAGGCAGCGTGAGGAGAAGACATAGTTTGCTGTAGTCCTCCTTAGATGGGCAGAAGTCCTCCAAGTTGTGCAGGCACTTGACAGCCTCCTGCATGGTAAACTCCAGCTGTGCATGGCGGAAGATTCATAAGAGTGAGTAGCTGTCAATACGATAACATAGTCTGTGTATGTAATCATTTAGCATTCATAGCCTAACAAGCTAAACTATTTCTATAAAACTGTCAACATGTCTGTGAATACTAGAAGATGCTGCAGAGGGTAATCATCAACTGTTTTCATGATTTTATTTTATTTTTTTTAATAGAATATGCCAGTAACCTGGCAATAGCCAGATTTATAATTGTGATTCACTCAAGAGTTCTCCACAATATCAATCTGGGACTGCTCCGCATTGATTTATTTGAGAAAGGCGGGACATTCTGCATGTGACAATCAGTGGTACTTTAACTTTATCATTCAACAAGGAAACGGTGAGTAATTCTGCAAAAACAGAAATAATTGCAGTGTCCTTGCGTCCATGTTAGATTAGTTTGTTTCCCACGGTGTCGACACTTCCTGGTTTCGTCACAACTGTATATACCGCCTCTAACCACAATGCCTCTGTGGTGTGAACCGGATCAGTGGAAATCAACGGGATCGGTTACAAGATGTATTCTCCTGAGTTTGTGAACTCACAATACCGCGAGAATTCAGCTTCCAGAGCAAGGTTAACGTGACAGAGTGATCAGTACAGTACATCACAGCACATGAAAGCAATCCCCAAATTAACACTAACTGATTGGATGCTTTGAAGTGATGCTTTATTTCAACATTATTGCTAACCTTACTTGATCTTCCAGAAAAAAGTTCTTGGTTCCAAAAGGTGGTTTGTGTCAGCAAATTGACTGTTCAGGCAACATTTTGTGCTTTGAAAAAGTTTGAATTTGTTGAAAAGTTGAATTTGTTGAGCACATAGTACTCAGTTTGATAAATAGAACAATATTTCTTTTGTTTCCTTAGTAATAGTGTAAATTCCCATGTAAACGTACATTTTGGGGATCTTCAGTCGCAGACATGGCATTATTTACACAAAGGGCCTCAAGAAACTTCTGCTTCAGAATGATATAGCGGAACCTGCAAAAACAAAACAAAACAAAGTATGGGCTGATATTTTCACAATTAATTAATTAATTAATTCATTCATTCATGGGACATGTTTCTGTCAAAATACCCCAAGAAACAAGAATGATACATATAAGACTCTTTTCAGTATGTTTTTATACCCTTTGGTTTATTTTGAGAGGGTGTTCATGTCTCATGCTAACTGCTAATTAAAGCGTTCTTAAAAACAAACTATTGTTATATTGTTGTGTTTTGTTAGCTTGACAGTCCTTGCTAGCTACAGGGAGACAACTGCCTTTGCATTTGTCGATTAGTGCGCAGTTACCTCCTCCTTAGCAGAAGCTAACGTTGAAAATAGCAATGTGCATCCAACAGCTCAGCTTAGCTTTTGGCTTTCACATCATATTGTTTCTGTGTTTCAGATATTGCTTGAAAGTACTTGTTGTCAAAGACATTTAAAAATAGGCAAGTTAGGCTATTAAAGAGTTACTTGGTAAAACCACTTGAAAGACTATATATAGCTCATTCAACCCTGCTAGATCGAAATGGGATGTGACCATGATAGGAACTTGGCTTCTTCTTGGTAATGTTTAGTTGTTTTTACCTTTTCTTGTCAAACTTGTCCAACCCTTCTAAAGGCTGAATGAATTGCATCACCTCCTCCCACTGACCATCCAGAATGAGTTGCCTGTCAATGAGAAGCAAATGAATCATATTTCGTGAAGTTATAATGCGGTCGGTGCATGATGTTGTCATACCTGAGGAAGAGCATGTCATCGGAATAGAGGCCGTTGATGACGCCGCTCTCCTTCTCCAATGCCAGCATGCTGATGTGCAGCTTTCTGGAGCTGAGGAAGTCGAGGACCAACTTGACCACTTCTGCTTCTTTGATGTTGATTGTCTCCTCTGCTGTCATGGTGACCGCTTCAAGTGGCGGTTTACAGGCCACTTCAATACAGATGCATTTGGAGACAAGTGACAGTAAGTCAATCAGGTATGACTTATCCAGAAACTGTAAAAATACACTACAATATAGTGATATATATTATGAAACAGAGAACAAATTCAAAAGGAATTCGTTTTGCACTTTTTTTTTTTTAAATAAGTATTTAATTGAAATTGAAACGTTAATTATATCAACCATAGCTAGTGTGCAATTACAGTAACAGCGCAGAAAGAAAAAACATCCCAAAAAACCCGGCCCAAACAGTGCAAACACTGCAAGTTGTGTTTGCTGCAACACCGGGACGGACGTTATCCATATTAGATCCAACATCTGCAATTCAGTGATGCGTTTAAGTACATGATGTGCTTCCTTGCTGGTATGCCAATGATACGTGTACAGATCTGATCAAGGGTGTTGACGCTGCATGCATGCTGTGCATTGTGCGCTATGTTGACAGTACTGTAGCGCGTTTGTGGCGAGTAGGCACCGCCCAGACCCACAGTCACAATCAGACACGCACGCACGGAACAGACCCATGCTATTCGTTTCAACGCTACAGACGTGACGTCTCGTCGAATCGTTACCGTGTCCTGACCTGTCAGTGCGCCAAACCCAAAAAGCGTCCAAGAAGGTGTCGTCAATAAATCCCGGTTTGCTAGCAGAGCTCTCCTCCTGCCTTATTTTGTGGCGGGCAGGTTGCGTTGCCATGCGGACGCACGCAGCCGCAAACGTCCAATCGGGTGCGCCATTATCGCAGTGTAGACACACCTACTTTGTGTAAGACCGACAACTTGTCAACTGCAGGGACACGGACACGACAAATCTATCTATCTATCTATCTATCTATCTATCTATCTATCTATCTATCTATCTATCTATCTATCTATCTATCTATCTATCTATCTATCTATCTATCTGAATCGGTCTGTCTGTCTGTCTGTCTGTCCTTAAAAGTATCACAGTTGAATAAACAAATAATAAGTCAAATACATGATAGGACATACATTTTTTATTCCAATTTTGGAAACTTACAACATAAGAACAAGAATTATTCAATTTATTTTTTCCCCACCATTATTTATTTATTTACTTATTTATTTGCACCTTTTTTTTTCTTTTTTTTTTGGTCCTTGGGTAACAGCACACGAATCTAAATATATCGTGAAATTGAATATGTTTTACATAACATGAATTGGAATTATCATAACTAAAAGACACATTTAATAACACAAAAAGGTTATGGCTTTTAATTATATTATCCCATTGTAAATATTTAAAAAACATTTTTTTGGGTCCTCAATAGGTATATATATATATATATATATATATATATATATATATATATATATATATATATATATATATATATATATATATATATATATATATATATACTTGTTTTTCAAGCTCAACATTAATTCATAATTTATAAAATATAAATAAATGAAACAAGGCAGGAGGAACATCGCAATTTCTCCACCACAGCATCATCTACTAGAATTAGGAGGCCACTGCGTGCCGACCTTGATGCAAATCGAAAAGTGTTATTGTAAGAAAAATAATTGGAAAACAGGACTCAGACTCGACCACTTAATGAAAATAGCACCATTCCCTTTAATGACATATTGTATTTGATCAATAATCGAGTCTATAATTGAATGTGCTTACAAAATTACAATCAGTGTTTATTCGAACAAGTATGAGGACTTAAATAGTTCAGATGAGCTCAAGGAAAAATACGGACCACAAACAACAGCAGGCGTAACTGTATTATGCTAGTATGTTGTTTTGTACAGTTACCCTGTTGTTGTTTGTAGTCATGCAACTTTTGGTATTACATTATTGTTTTTTTTTTTTTTTTTTTTTTTTTTTTTTTTCATTCGGTAGTCTTACCGATTCAACGTCTTGTCATCATTGCTCTTTTCCTTTTTTTTTTTTTTTTTTTTTTTTTTTTTTGTGTGTGTGTGTATGTGTGCGTGCGTTTGCGTGCGTGCGTTTGCGTGCGTGCGTGCGTTTGCGTGTGTGCGTTTGCGTGCGTTTGCGTGCGTGCGTGTGCGTGCGTGAAAATACGTATAAATTTATACTCATTCATTCACCTAAAACCTTATAAATATCCCATTACCCTTCGCCTTAACCAGGTACTTCAGAATCTTGCCAGAGTCGTGAGATTTAAATGGTCAGGAGACCAGAGAAAAGGTCAGAAAAAAAAGAAATAAAGAGAAAAGAAAGGTAAATCAAAGTGACATCCAGCACCGACCAAACACTTCCTGCCTTCCCCATGATTACAAAATCAAAGTCTTACGCCAACCCCGGAAGCCTCTAAATTCCAGCAAATTTAGCGAGATCTCAAGAGCCCAGAGGAAAAACTAAAGAGAGGAAGGAGGGAAGGATCGATAAGGCAGAGTGAGATCAATAGAAGCCAGTACATCCAATCCATCAAAGTGAAGTCCAGCACCAACAAGACCCCTCCTGCGTGGTTACAAAACCGGAGTCTTATGCCAACCCCAGAAACCTCATACTTCTAATAAATTAAGATCTCAAGTGACCAGAGGAAAAACTAAAGAGAGGAAGGAGGGAAGGATAGATAAAGAAAAGTGAGAACCACAGACACCAGCACCAACTGATTCAAGGGGCTGTGGGAGGGAGAGGGTACTTCTGCTGAGTTTCAGTAGATGCTGGTGCGACGGATCTGGCATGCATAAGGACCACCACCAAAGAGAGAAGCCGTCAACCGCGGTCCAGCAAAGCGAGCACCCCCCCCCGGAATCCCCAGGCCGCGGCAGCACCAAGGCCACCCCCAAGCCACCCGAGCGGACACCGGTCAGCGAGCCGACCCAGACACCCGGAACACCCCCGCCCCAGCCCCGGCCCACACCCCCGAGCCCAAGGCCGCAGAACGAGGCCCAGCGGGCCCCCACAGCGCCCCACCGGTCCCCAGCCCCCATCCCCCCACGACACCCCCGCACCCCACCCAAACCCGCCATCCACCACGACCCAGGCCCCACCACCCCCGACCCCCAAACCCCCGAACACACCCCGACCCCCAGCACCCAACCCCCCACCCACCCATACCTCCACCCCCCCCCCAAACAAGCCGCCCCCCCCCCGACGGCCGCCACCCCCCCCCCCGCGAACCCGGCCCCCCGCGAGAACCCCCCACCCCCCCCCGGAAACCGGCACCGGGCAGCAGCGCAGAGAGGGAAGATGTGCCCACCCCACCTCCAGCCGCGCGAGATTTGCACCGCGGCGGGAGGGGGGAAGCAGAGGAGGAAGCACCAGGGGAGAAGGCGGGACACCAGAACACCGAGCCCGGTGGGGAGAGGCCCCGGTCGTCACGCCAGAGTACAAGTGACACCTAACCCTGTTACTGAGTCCGCCAGCTCGCCGTCTGGCGAGCTCTACCCTTACACCGTGAATGTGGCCCCACCCAGTGTATATACAAGTGTGTGCGTGTGGTGCATTAAAATTGGGAGCAGGTGAGTCGGAGCAGAGGGAAAAAATTTCCCCTACTCCGACACACCCGTATCCCCCCCCAAAAAATGAATATGTATATGTGTGGTGCATTAAAAAAGGGAATGGAGGGACAAAGTGGTGGGGCAGGGACACAAATGGGGGGGACCACAGCGCTGCCAGGCACTGCAGTCCATCCCCTCTGATGGCTCCCCGCCCCAACTCACCCCTCCCCTTGGACGTGAGGTGCATTAAAATTGGAGGGGAGTTGAAGGGTGAAGACGGTGTTTCCACCCTTCCCCACCCCACCAAGAAATGTGTTGTGTGCCCTATGTGTATATTTACAAAGTGTATAGTGCAAGCTAGTGAAGTGAGTAAGAGGAGCGACCAGCGGGGCCTCACCCAACCCGGCGGGTGTAGGTGGCACGCCCGCCCCCCAGCACCCCCACCCCCTGCCGCCCCCCACCTCATCCACCCGGCACCACAATGGGCGGACAGCCAGCGCAGCAGGGCTACCGGACAGCCCACCAGCCACCGGGGCCCGCCCGGGGCACCAGGAGTTATACCGGAGCGGGGCAGGCCCCAAACCCTCGCCCGGCCCCCGGAGCCCGACGCCCGGGCCGGGGAGGGAGCCCCAGGCCCAGGGAGAGGGAGGGGGAGGGGCCGCAGGGCAGACAGGGAAGGGGGGGGGGGGCGGGGGAAGCGGGGAGAAGACGACAAGAAGGCGAAAGGGCGGCTGCAGGGCAGGAGGCGGGGGGGGAGAGGAGGAGGGAGGGCGACAAGGGAAAAGGGACCGGGAGGCAGAGGAGGATGGGCGGGAGGAGGCGAGGAGGGAGAGGCGACGGGGGGGAGGAAGGGGGAGGGGAGAGGGAACCACGGGGCACACCGGAGGCCCACCCACCCCGAACCGCGCCGCCGGGCACGGAGCAGCGGACCGCGCCGGGACGGCACCGCCCCGGGCACCAGGGGAAGCACCCCAACACCGCACCCCACAGGGGGCCCAGGGAGCGGCCAAGACGCAACCGCCACCGAGCAGACAACGGGGGGGGGGGGGGGCAGAACCACCCCCGCCCGACCACAGGGGACGGCGTCAAGAAAATTGACTAATTAGCATGCAGTAACACCTTGGTGGTATTACATTATTGTGACTTGGTGGTGGTTGCACCCTTAGTAACAAATTCAGTGGTCTATTTGAATTATTTGAAGAATATTTGAAGAAAAAAAAGGCCCACATTTATTCACACTTGGCCATTTGTGCACTCGAGCTGGTATGCCTTTCCTCAGTATCTTATCCTGGCACACAAAAATGACTGATAAATAATATTTTTGTTGAGAGTAGGCCTACTGGGAGAATCAAAGGCATTTTTATATGGTCAGTCAGTGTCTTTGTGTCATCCAGGATGTTGAATCAAGGCAACTTGAACTCTTCTTCAGTTCATTTTCTTTTATTATTTTTTTAAGTGTGGAGTCTCCTTATGTCTCGGATGTGTTTGGTCGTCCTCGTTCCTGTTTTGCTGGTGAATGGCAACCTTGACCTGCCTGCTTTTCTAACAGCTCACTAAACAGTGGTTACTCTTCCTGTGGAACGAGGCAATATTAAGACTGCAAAAGACAACAAACATCCTTGTGTATTTTAGGGGCCATGCTGAGTTTATTTATTGCAGAATAAACAAACAAACTACATTTTCAGCAAGCTCTTTTGACACCACATTGACAAAGAGTCGTTATAGCAAGAAGGTATGAATTCACATTAACACACTGTACAATAAGCTTAGTTTAAATATTTGCTTCCCTTGGTTTCCTGTGGTCAATAACCAAAAGAGACATACTAGACTACGTTTTAAACAAAAGCACATGCTCCTTGAGTCATAAATACCCCCCCCACAAGTTTAAACAAAGCATCACGTCAGTCGATTTGTACACATTAAACCTGTTTATGAGACCGGCACCAACAAAAATGGTGCATTTTTACCCGTATGCAGCAAAACATCATCTGTCTCACAACAATTTTTCTACAATTCTAATGAAAAATCCTACTGAAAATATGCATTAAACATGTTGCAGCTAAAACACATTTGTCTTATATGATGTTCATTTGGTTGTCAACACATCATTTATAATAACGCGTAGTTCTAAATTCATGAAGGGATGTAAGACAACAAGACTGGCATTTGCTCACCTTATTAGCTTTGTGAGTGGGAATCTACAATTTATTACTCTACGAAAATGCCAGCCTACAACTACTTGGCACAGGAGAAATGCTTGAGGCGCCATTATGCTGGATATCAGTCTGTAGCTGTGATGAGACATTATCTTTATGAACAAAAGCATCAATTGCAAACTGTCACAAATGACAGTAAACTCCACATACAACATAAAACCTGATTTTTAATTCGATATACTTGAAACATTTTGGATTGGATGAATCCCTCAGTGTGAAATAAAAGAGTTCAAAATTGGCTAAAATTGTGATTTGGGAACCTGCACTGTTTTTTAACTTTGAGCTACCTGAGCTCAGTCATCTTATGTCCCATGTGAAAATAAATACCTTTCTTGATTAGACAAGAGTATATAAATTAAAATGGTTTTAAATATTTACTAATAGATCACTAACATCAACACGTAGTATCTGTAAACCCAGAAGCTTGGCACGCTAGTGACAAAATAGTTTTGTTGCATGTAGTTGAAAACAGTTTTTGCTTTGATATGAATAATCTCCCAAAATGTTTGAAGGTCAGTTTTCACCCGAAGAGCACTAAAAACCATCATGTACTGAATCAATTTTGAAATTGTCATATGACAAATGTTAAATACAACTATTGATTACAAAATGTTGACTTAAGTCAAACTGCATCCAATAAATGTAAAAATGTGTTCCTGACAACGAAAGACCATTCCTCTTAATCTGGATATTGAGGAAATGTGCAAATCCGAACTTGCAGACCTCACCTACTTGTGGGGAAAAAATTCATACCTGTGAACTCAACAGCAGTGGTTGTTAACCTGGGTTCGGATATCAAGACACACACCTGACTCAAACGATTCATGATTGTAATCCCTTCATACTAAACATGTCGAGCATAAATATGTGAAATATGAGTTCACATGCATAATGGAGCGTATGGTGTTCCACAGGGTTCACTTCTGGAGCCTCTGCTGTTTTTATTGTATCTGCTGTCTTGGGTTCCAGCGAAAGAAAACAGTAGTGGTTGTTTTAAAGTGCTCTATAAAAATAGAGTTGTTTGATGGGAGTCAACATCCTAACTGTATGATTTGGAATCTAGTCCAGCACAACTATCTACATAGCAAAACTAAAGCTTCCTTAACTTTCTGATTTCAAGGTGACGAGAGCCATATTCGATTTAAAGGCTACTCTTCCTGTTAATTTTGTTCACTGAATAAAAGCTTTACCTATGTCTACGTTTTGAGAAAAAAAAATCAATATGGGTTCGGTGAATGCGTATAGGAAGCTGGTGAGATTCGGTACCTCCAAAAAGGTTCAAGAACCACTGCTCTACAGTAAGTGCGAAGAAATAACAAATGGATGAATTCGATTGAATTTACTCAATTACAAGAAAAATGATTAAACACTTCCTACAACAAATATTTTCACACATCTTGGTAGCCGAGAAGAATGTCACCAGGAGTAACACCCTACATTCTTCTGAATGGTTGTGTAAAAGCTGAAACCGTCTGACTTTGTTGAGTTGAACACACACGTGCTGTGTGGCGAACGCTAGCTGTATGCAATCAATCTTTTTTGGCCCTTAGAATTATGTATCATAATATACAAACACGTTTACTCACAAATATCCAAATACATACAAAACAGCATCTCTGAATGTTGCTTTACAATCAGCTCACTGCACTCACACGCTAAAGCTTAAGGCGTGTAAGGCCGCACATAAACTTATTGCAAATGAAATTCAATCTGTACATGAATTATAAACATTCAGTGCTTCAGTTTTCTGAGTAAAATGTCCTAGCATTCATAATGTCTTGTTTTTTGTGTTTAACTTTTGGCACAAAGGAAATAAAAACATTACTCACACATGCCATAAAAATAGGTAAGATATTTACATCATTCTTCATCAGTGGCTTACATTCCAGTTGTAACATGAGAACCACGCGGATGACAAACAATCTGACAAAACTCAAAATGGAAAAACATGTGAATCGGCATTGCAGGTGTTTGAATCTTCATGGGAATAAAGAGTGAAAGTGCAAACTGAAATGGTAATGTTCACTTTCTATCATGACTGGGAGGCAGGCACTACTTTTTTCGGAGTGGCTGGCTTCTTGGTTTGCCACAAATGGCTGTGGATGGTGACGGCGTCCACGCTGGCTGACATGGTCTTCGCCGGGATCAGGCTGAACTGCTTCTTGTCCGAGTTGTACTTGTACAGGCCGTCAATCATCTTGCGTGTGATGTTCTTGGGGCCGATGCCCGTCAGCTTGTTGATCTCCTCCGTTTCGGGGCAGTACGTGTAGAGGGAGCGGAACTGGCAGCCGGCATCTCGGAACAAAACCAGGAAGTTGTTCGCCTCTGACTTCTCCATTTCCTGGGAAGAAAAAAAAAAAAAAAGTCATAACATGAGCTACTAAGTCTGGTGACAACGGGCCTCTGACAGTAAAAAAAACAAAAACAAACAAAAAAATACCCTTTTATTTTTTTTTTCTTTTAAACTGTGGGAATGGGCTTCCATACAAGCGCCAATGACTGAAGCAACCAAATGATGATAAAAACAAGCATTCTGTCACCTCCAGGATTTTGTTCTTCTGTCCTTCATTGACTTTTCCAGCAAGGCAGCAGTGGGCCAGTGCGTTCTGGATGATGTGCTTGTTTGACTTGGCGCTTGGCTCCTTGTAAAGCTTCGGTCCTGGGTGGAAACGGGACACAACATTGTTAATTCCGGTTTTCATCACATTGATCATGAAGCATTAAATCATGTTTAACATGTTCTCACTTCTTACTCTTCTTGGTTAATCCAAAAAAGCTTTGCTGTGTTGCAACTCAATTTGAATGGTATTAAGAGGTCCAGCTGAGGGGATTTTGTAACAATGCTAAATTATACATTTGCTAGCTATAGAATTCCATGGAGAAGCAACCATTTCAAAGGGTGATATAATATTTTAAGTTTTATGTGTTCTTGGCTACAGTATATGTACAGTACAACAAAAAATAAAGTGTTGAATTGCAGTGAAAATCCAGCTGCTGTATTTGAACATGTTGAATACCAACAACAAATGCTCGTGAACAATAAACAACAGCCACCTGTGTACTCTGTGATTGATGTAACAGAGGACGTTGTGGATCCATTTTCCCAGTCCTTCTCTCCATTCCTGCTGCTGGTATGACTTGGGGACAGGAAGCCATCTGCTGAATCTGGCCTGAAAGACATAAAAAAATAAATAAATAAAAAAAGTTGCTACTATATAGAATTCTATATCCAGTATCAATTTATTGTATTCATGCATCAACTAGATGTACGGTCATCTTTTCTAAGAGGCTGTCTTATTCTGTTCAGCAATATTAGTAATCACAAGTTGAGCAGCAAAGCTTGCAAAGGAAAAGGTAGTGAGGGGCAGCGATGTGAGGCAGTATTTGACGTCCATACAAGAGATCAATCAAATACGACATTTTGCAGTGCTAACTGAATCTTATTAAGATGCTTGTTTTAAGCATATCAAATCATTGAAGCTTTTAACAATTATTATGTAGGTTCTATAAATGGTAGGAATGCAAGTTGAGGTCGTGTGAACAAATATAGCAGTCCAGCTATATATGTAAAGTCATACCATCAGACACAAGCTTAAAGTGATGACTATTAGAGTAGAAAAAAACAACAACAAAGTGCTGTGCTCAGTCAAGTCAAAGCCAGTGTGAGGACAAAGTAAAGTGCAAGAACAACATGAAGAACCTTGATGTCAGTACCAAGCAGGAACTAACCTTCTCCTTCTCAGTTTAGGAGAGCTCAGAAAGCAGAGGAGACTGCCAGAGGCTAAGCTAGCACTTCTGGCATGTGTAATTGAGCAGGACAGAAGTCAAAAAGAAGAACAGTGGCAAGAATACAAGAAAAATGTTAGAAATCTGTGTGGTGCGGTTAGTTAGGAAAACTCTGCATTGTAAAATTACTTTATACAAATGCACTTAGATTGTTTTGTCCTACTCAAACATGGCAGCACGGGAGACATATTTAGTCATATCCTGCAATGGTCCAGCCACAAGAGGCACTTCTTCAGTTTGTTTATGAACATGACAAAACTATCACTACTAGGTATGAGGCAACGGGTGATGTTGTACTATGCAAATGTGTAAATCAGATCATCAACAGTACAACAATAAACAACGCACATATTAACAAGTGCCATTTGCAAAGAACTGGAGCATTTAATCTACTCTTTTTTTTTTTTTTTTTTCCAACACCACTAAGAATAAAAAAAGAACATTGTTCGCATTATCATCCAAAATATAGGGATTTGTGAGTACTGACTTGATGCCTCATTAGGCCGTTTTACTATCAGGAACTAGAAATTGATAAGAATGAGAATCAAAATTGTTTTATTGGGCTATACAGTTCGCTGTTTAAAATTGATCTTTCCATTTTTTTAGGGGGAAATTTTGCGTATCAAATGTAGTTAATATAGTTTTCATCTGCACTTACATAAGTATGAACAATCTCACCTTTGCGCTCTCTTCTCGGAGTCTACACTTTCGCCGTCTCCCAAGTTGAGGGATGCCAGGGACAGGCTGGGGACTGAAAAGAGAAACTGGCATGAACTAGAATACCAGATGATGACATGTGGTACAGCATGACATACAGTTGCAGCGACAACCATGCATGATGTCCACAGCAATGCAGTCTGAGCGGAGACTGACATAACATGAATTAAATAATTCATAAAAACTCTTGATACATTGCTAATTACTAGCCACATATTGGTTGGGCTGATGTCATACATACATAAAGACGAAAATTGTCACATGTGATGTTTTGAGATACCTGTCGCAGCTCTGACAGGAGTTTTCGGAGAGTCGATGCTGTCGCGACGGATCGACTTGGGCCGACCTCGTCTTTGTTTTGCGCCAGTAGCTGGTCGGGATTTAATGACAGTGTCCATGTCCTCCATCAGCTTCAGCTGCTTCCTCCTAAGATATTCCTGCTTGATGAACTCCTTCCTGGCCTTGTCTTCCTCCTTTCGGATACGCTCCTCCTCTGCTTTCAACCTGCGGAAATAATACAACGGAAAGGCAGGAATATGATTAGTAGAACATATTCTGTTCTGACAATATTTTTCTCTTTTCATTCATGGAAAATGTGTTGGTCCACTCGGTGATATTCAATTTCACACTCTTGATATGTTATTCTATACACCACACTCGGCCAGAGCCCTCTTACAAATGTGTGTTTTTTTATTTATTTATTTTTTTTATACTAATGTGATAACTTTGTTTATATAGCACCTGATGAAACAAATTTACAAGTTGCTTCACTTGAAAAAAATAAAATTACTGAGCAATGTATAAAATAGGGATGTTCAAGTCCACTTTTTTTCTGACCAGTAGCCTGACATAACTGATATCGATACCAAATACCGATACCACAGGTACTTTTGATCCATAAAATTTCTCCCAATAAACAATGACAGACAACTTTAAAGAAAGACGTACATATCTCACTATGGCGTTTTTCCTTAAAATTGCATGAAATTAATGGCCATTTTCGAGTCCAATACTAGCATCACGAGGACCGATACCTTGACGACTTAATGCCGATACCTGGTACTCTACTCAGGCATTTGAAAAAATAAAATGAAATCTAAGCATACCACAAAAAGTGACCACAAAAGAGTCCAAAACTTTATAATAGAATACAAGCGGAGCATACCGAGCCTCTTCTTTCTTTTGCTCTAGCTCCGCCTCCTGCTGCATCCTCCTCTGTTGGCTTTCCTTCTCCCTCCTCATCCTCTTCTCCAGCAGTGCTGCCCTCTTCTGAGCCATGTTCTCCTCCGCCTTTCCATCCTCCTGAGACAATTAGGTGACAAGGTCAAGCCTCCTCACACTGGTTGACAAAGTATGACCAGAATAATGATTACTTAAAGCAGAGGCTTTAAAGGGGGAAACCAAACTTAAAAAAAACATTTACAATAATATGTTGTATGCTTTTTCACAGGTCTAAACATGACATTCTGATTACTATTGCGTATGTGGGATATGAATTAAGAGGCAAAATCCACCGATTTCGTCCATCTCAGGGGCGGCCATTTTGTCACTTGCTGTCGACTGAAAATGACATCACAGTTGCTCAGGGCTCAGATAATGGTCATGTGATTTTTGCGAGCTGAGTCGTGATTGGTCGTTATCTGAGCCTTGAGCATCTGTGATGTCATTTTCAGACGAACAGCGTGGCAAAATGGCTGCCCCGATTTTTCTGCTTAATTCATATTCTACAAATGCAATATGAAGGTGTTTTTAGATTATTGGGCGCGCATTGAACATATTGTAAAAAAATTTTTTGGGTGTTGACATCGCCTTTAAATATTTTGTTACATAAATGACAGGGGTTCAAACTATTGTGGTGAATTCAACCTATAGTCACTTCAAAATAGAGATACAATTAGCAAATACATTGAAAACAAAAATAAAAATCGAAAACTTTTCAGACTCTAAAATTAACATTTCCATGCACCTGCAAGATGCTTCAATTTCATGGTACAATCTGTCAATAGAATGGAAGTAGATACACACAATCGCCAAATGTTATACAGAAAATTTTAACAGTTTCATTTCGGTTGCGTATTTCGTGTGAACATCCCTTACAACTACCTCTCATGATCTCTGTCGCTTCTCTACGAGTGCACATCTCCACAGTGGTGCCTGAATTATTCACACCAGACCCAGTTCTGTGACCTACATTGCAGCTCACACTACAGCTGTTAAGCAGCCCTCACAGACTAGAAACAGCAGGATGATGTCGCCCTCATGTTTCCTGAATCATTTATACCATCAAGTAAAAATGAAACATGAGTAATGTACTATTACAATTCAAGATTTCAGCTAAATTGGGGTTATATGGAGGGCAAACAAAAACTGACCTTGAAGAAGAAGCCGCAACGCATCCTCTGTTCATCCTCCTGGTCTTCCGCACCTCCGAGCTCCATCTCCAAACTGTCATCAAGCGTCAAGTCATTCAGGGACTTCACAACTGATAATGGAACCTCAATCAGGTTGCCCTTGACTTCCGGCAGTGTGGGGATCTCTGTGGGGGTGACGGTGAAAGTCTCAACCACTGGGTGGGCCAGAACCTCTGCGACTGATGACTGTGCAGGTTTGAGATCTATGACGTTTTCTATCTCATTGGTGTTTGGTTGGCTGGGAGCTTTCTCCTGGGTTGTAGCATTTGAGTCCACTTGTGTTTGCTCTTTTTTGGGTGAGCTGGAAGGAGATGCGCAAACACCACTGAGCTCTTTGTCCAAGGAGATGAGTGCATCTGGCTGCTTGTTGGCTGGTTCAGGAGCGGCAGCTGCAGGCGTTTCACCCATGTAAACAAAGGAGCCGTCTGTGGGCGGACGGGGAGCAAAGCGTCGCAGCCTGGGGATACTATCCACGGACTGGGGGGCGGCGAGGACGCGGTTGTAAGGGGCCAACTTGAGCTCATTAGGACGAGTGGCGCGAGGATTGCGTGAGTGGAAGGAGGCGGATTTGCGCTTGATGCTGGTCGGAGAGCGGTGGGCCGAGCGGGGGGAGTCCGCCGGGGACGAGGGTCCCGAGGATCGAGTGATGTTTCCGCCTCGTCCGTATTTCTGCGGCGAGGGGTTTGAGTGAGAGGGAGGGATGACCCATGCCTGCTGATGCTGCTGCTCCCGCATGGCCATGATGACTTCCTGTTGCTGAGACAGCCTCTGCATCTCGGTCTGGAGGAAAGCTAAAGAGTGATTGAGCTTATCGATGGATCGCGTATACTCAGCAAGATCCGCCTCGGTTAGCGGGGTGTGCCCTTGACCACCCTCCTCACCTCCGCCGGGGGACCTTTGCCAACAAGAGCTTGTGCTGCTTTGCTCCGCCCCATCAGGTGTGTCTGTACTGCTTCGACCACACCTCAAGGTTGGACTTACAGACTTGACTTCGCCCTTCACCTCTGGTCCGCTCGCGGCTCCGTCCCCTTTACGCTTGACCACGTTGAGAAAGGCCGAGTGACCCGCCTTTTGACGATGCCTTGTAAAAGCTGCCTCCACTTTTTTCTTCTGCGCTTCAATGGCTTTCCTTTTCTCCTCCAAGCGCATCCTCAGCTCAACCATTTCGGTTGCCATGACCTGTGCAGGGTCATTGTGTGGAAGTTGGACAGCGGACACCTTGGTAGGGGCGTTTGGCGTTTGTTGACGGATGGGGCTGTGTTCTGGAGTCGGGGCCCAGGAAACGGATAATGGTAGACCAAAGTCCGAACCCTCTGGGGTAGTCTTAAGGGAGTTGCTGCTCTCGCGTCCTGAGTCTGGTGCTGATGGAGTGATCTTCTTCATCTTTTGTTCGGCAAAGTTGGTCATCCTCAGTGCTGAGGGGGATTTGCTCTGACTGCTTGGGCAAGGGCTGGGTGTATCCATGTCAAGGTCCATGTACACAGAGCAGTCTTTCAGTGATGAATCCTCATCCAGCATGTCCTCTGTATGAATATGGATGCCGGTGTCAACCTCAGTGGTGTCTGATTGGCTCAAATGTCCTTTGGAGTCCAACTCGGACAAAGGCTCCAAGTTACCAAGGCCAGTTCCAAGTTCCGGACTATGCAGGAAGAAACCATTGTTGATACCTTCGACGGGAGGCCTACTCGGGCTGTGAATAATCTGGAGGGCCTCCTCCATGGATGGCATTGCTCTGGTGACGCTGCGAGATCCGCTAGGGTGCGTTCGCCTTTCAGGGTCCATACCCGCTAGACTATCTGGGCAACCCTCTTCTTCTATGCCAAAGCTCTTGCCATTGACTGGTTGGAAGGAAAGGTTCCGCTTCATCCCACGAGGAAGGACCTTAAAACCAGAACCGTCATCGGTGCTGACGGACCTGACCATCCCATGTGTGGCAGAATGAGGTGAAGAAGCAGCTTCCTCTTTGTCCAAGGGAATGTCAAAAGATACTCCATAAGGACCAGGCCTACGAAAAACAGAAATACTTGATTGAGGAAATGTGACAAAGACACAAAGGCCAGTTGTGTCCCTTTTACTCGCCATCCAAACACTGACTGTTTACATAGCAACCGGCAAGCTACTGATTTTCAAACCTTTCATGCCTATCATCCCTTTGAACTGAGAAACAGATCAACTCCCTCTCCTCCCTTAAAGGTACAGTCACCACAATACAACAGAATATGTCATTGACCGATAAGTATGTCCAATCGTGCCTATTACTTTTATTTTGAAATACATTAAAAGACGGGACTTTGTATCATCCAGAAGACAGATAAGAAGAACACATGGGTCTACAACTATGCCAAAAAGTTACCCTTTTAGCAACTGGTATGAAGTGGTCATATTTGGACATCATGTGGTATCTGGTATGACCTTAAAAAATAATTTTGTCCAACAAACATATATTCTCATTATTATTTTACTTGTGTGGCTAGCTAGCTTGTTTTGTTTAGATGGCTAATTGTTTCCTCATAACTTTGAAGTTGAAAATATTATGTTGGGCGGCCATTATAGAAAGCTGTCCATGATGATGTCCTTAATGATAGGTAATAGTAAAAAATAATAAAGAATAAATATTTCCCGTTTTTATAATACAATAACTGTGCTGGGTCTGGTGAAATCCTTATCCATCAAAGACCCCAATACTTAACCTTGAAATCAATTCTTTCAAAAGCCTTTTTTTAAAGTAAGGTGCAGTGAGATATGCCATACTGACCTTTTCTCTTTGGGCCAGGTACCAAGGTTGCTTTCAACAAAGGACATTGAGGTCGATTTCTTGATCGCACCTGGATGACACAAGCAACATATATGCAAAACATTCTTTCATTTTGCGATTTACACACAGTACCTTGTGTATGCAAAATACTGTATCTATCTACAGTAGATGCCTTTACACATCGACACAAGAGATATGGTCATAATAGACTGTAAATATGTGGTTGAAAAATAGATACCTGAATTTCTAGGTTGGGGCCGCAGGGGCAAACTAGAAAGAGAGCGGCATCACATTAAAGATGTATTATCATTAGATTGGCTTTTCCAAGGCTTTTCCAATTTGAACTAACATATTGTACCTTGGTCTTTCAGGACTTGGGGATCGTTCCATGAAACTCCTCTTAGTTGCTTTAGAAATTGGCACCGCTGGGATATTCTTCAACAAGGATGAGAGCTCTGGGGAGAAAAATATTTTGAAAAAGTTGATTCATTTGTGTTGTGCTTTGTACACTACCTACCTCATTGACTACATTTACACAAATTCAGCTTCTAGCTTTGTACCAGTTGTGCAAAATTCCTCTCTGACCTACCTGGGGCTTCAATGTCCAAACCTTTCGGCTTCACAAAAGAGGGCTTGACCTCTTCAAACCACCAAAAGAGCTCCGCCATGAATGCCAAGTAGTTATTCTGCAGGAGAATACAAATAAGATACACATTAATTCAAATAAAATAAACATTAAATCACAGCCTACTTTTAAAAGGCTGCTGTTCAACCACCTAGAAACCAATTCATTTGACTGCCCTATAATATAAAAATTATTTATTTACAGTATTGTTCTAACAGACAGGGTTCGACATTAATAGTGGCCCACTGGCCCAGGGTCTCTCCAGCTTCCAAATTCCGGTTGGAGCCTTTTTTGCAATCTGTCCATTTGTGTACAGACACACACACACACACGCGCAGGCACGCACACTGAGTTTACGCACTAAGAATAGTCACCACCATTTTCAGCCTACAAAAATGGCCCAAAAGTGCATTATCGGATATGGGCCGAAAGACTTTTATCTCAAAAACAAACTTTGTTAAAGCAGGACTTTGGTATACAACTTAGCAAGAAAAAAAAAGAAAGAAACGCTCATGTTCCATTAGATTAACGGGCATGAAGTAGGTTAGCCTTCTGTTGCTAAATTTAGCTAGCACTAGCCTGGTCACCGATACGAGCAGCAGCAGAACCAAGGAATGGGAGCGACATGGAAAGAAGAAAGGCTCCTTTGCCAGATTATTAAAATAAATATTGTGTGGGCAACAACTGTGTGTTGACAAAACTTTATTCATCATGGAATGTGGCATACACCAGGCTCTTCTAAACTAATGTGGAAATTACTACAATTTAGGATTATTTTAAAAATTGATTCATCTGTTGATTATTTTGGTGAATAATCCCCAAATAGTAAAAAAAAAAAAAAAAGTTTACAATCCCTTTATTATCTGACAAATTTTACTGTTGAAAGCCTGAAATTTCCCATATTTGGACAATTTTAAACAAGGTCTCTAAACGACCAATCAATTATCAGAAATATTTATTAATTTCCTAATCAATGATTTGATAATCTAAACTCTGTTAGAAAGAGCTTCAAACATCCTAAAGTGTGACATGCTGGAAAAGCTCAATTTACATTTACACATAATTATGTCAACAGTACCTGTGGTGGGAGAGAGCAGAGATTATGGCATTAACCTAATTTATTAAATAGGGGTCGGCTATTTATTTTTGCTCTCAATCACCTGCATGTAGCGCTGGCAGACTATGTGTAGTTGTGGTTAGGTTGGGAGCAAAAATTAAGATGTTAGGGGGGTAATTTTAGTATTTTTCTAAAGAACAAATAAGAGGGAATTTTATTTTATTTTTTAATTCTTTTCTTACTAATATTGCCGTTCATTGAGTCCATATCACTGGTGTCGGGCAAAAGTGACCCCTTAAACGGAATGTTTGATCAACCATTAACATTGCATCATCAAAGAGATCAAGCCATTTTCAACACTTCAGATTGGTCAATCATTCGTAAAAATGACACGTGACGGTGTGGACTGACCAAAAGTACAGATTTAAAAAAAAAAAAAAAAAAAAACGGTTATGAGGTTTCGGCCCGACACCAGCCATATTAAATATTTGTAGTTGGTCACATCATGTATTTTATTGCATCGCTGTTAAAGAGGAAGCAGGTTAAATAAACTGATTACATACAGAATAATAAACAAGCACGGGAGTTGATCACAGCCATATGTTAGGAGATTAGATCTTGATCAATAGTCTAGAAGGACAACATGTTGGAACGCACACGTGCAAAACCAAAACAGCGTGACGAGAACGACCTTGAGGAAACGTTAGTCCCCTCCCCGCCATCCACCCTTCAGACAAAGACAGTGCTGCACAGCTCAGCTCTCGAGACACCTGATTCACTTCATCAGCAACATTTCTCGCAACCATGGATTGCCTTGTCCATCATCACACATGCACGCAGACTCAACCAGCACAACAGTGAAGCAGAGGCAGTTCCTGTAATGTAAGGTACAGTACTTATAGGCCATCCCCCTCAAGAGTGATTGAGGATTGAGGATTGTCTAAGTTAAAATGCAAGGTTAAAAGTGACAAAAAAAAAAAAAGACCAAATGTTAACTCATTCACTCCCAGCCATTTTCACAGAAGCAATCCCGTTCGCTCCCGGCTGTTTTACTGGATTTTGACTGATTTTGCAAGGCCCACAGAATATTGTATTCTATTGCTATAAAAGCATGGAACCTATCAAAAGAAAGATTAGAGTCTCTTCTTCCATCAGGAAAAAAAGTAGGTTTCTATCTGTTTCCGTTTTGCAGCAATTAGCATTAGAAGAGAGCTAAGTTTCATCAGTTTTCACAAATCTATTTAAAATTGTAAGTAATTGAGCTTTTTTTCTACAAGGCCCTGGTTGATCTCCTTTGCTGTGCTGCCACTTGCTGGCCGTTTGTGTAATAACTACCATTTCTGCAACCATTCTTTGCAGTTAAGAGGCTACATCAAAGCCTTCTGTATGCTCTAGCATAAAAAAAACAAAAAAAAACGTATAAATACGTCTTTGGGTATTTATATGTTATTGGGAGTAAATGAGTTAATACAGTTAATTCTTGCTTTTAGCCAATCTCTTCCACCAATAGCAATACAATTGAGCATAACTGACCCTCCCCCAAAATGTTAAAAATGTCGATTAATAGTTTAATTAAATTGTAAAAATACCACAAACCATGATCCCAAATCACTGAAGTTCCACTTCAAACACTTATTAATAGATTTTAATGCAATTCTCAATAGGCTTGACACAATCAGGATTTTTCGGTCAGTCACCGCGTAGCGATGAACGAGTTTAAAAAAAAGATAACTGATTTAATCAGAAGATGGCGCAATATATCTAGTCAATATTCAATATTCAGTAAAGTTGACCCATTTGCAGAGGATTGGTCCAGCCCACAAATAGCGAAAACCCATGTAAAATTAGCACCAATTAAAATGTATGGGGGGAAAAAAATGATTTAGCATTAAATGCAAAATATCGTCAGTTTCTGATCCAGCTGAGCAGATCAGTGTGAAGTAGCGCTGTCAAAATTAATTTGATTAATAATTTTAAAAAATGATTCAATTAATTATTAATCGACAAGTAATGGATTATCTATTTTTAACTATTTTAATAATCAAGGAATCGTTTGGAGCCATTTTTAAATTTACAATTGTCCAAATCCTCTGATTTCAGCATATCAACAGTATTTGTTCACTGATTTACTGGTATGTAGCCCTTCATTATATTCTGTGTTTAATCAAAATAAGTAGTGTTGTTCCGATACCGTTTTTTTGGCTCCCGATACCGATACCCAGCTTTGCAGTATCGGCTGATATCGATACCATACTGATACTTAAGGTTTTTTTTTCCTCAACATGAAAAAGCTGTCCTGCCATTGGTTCAGAGCATTCAAGGGCCAATAGGATATCTTAGATCGGCATGCAGTGAACATGTCACATACCAGTGAATTTCGTGCACCAGCTAGACACAAGATGCTGCATCCAAAATCCTATATTAGCGTTGGAATTAATGGTATTGACATGTTACTTGTGAGTAGTCACCGATACCGATACCACTGTTTTAATGCAGTATCGGCACCTCTGCCGATACCAGTATCGGTATCGGAACAACACTAAAAATAAGACATTTGCAAACTTCTGTTTTTACTTTGAAAAACAATGACCTAACCGGTAACACAGTACATCAATGCCTCCCCGCCTTTTTTTTTTTTTTTTTTTTTAAATCACTATACAGTATTATTATTATTTTTTTTAATCACTATATGAATACGAAGTACAAAATAAACACCAATCACTGCTTAATATACAGTAGTCAAGGAAAAAATGCTTTTGTAATACACTTTAATGCAAAGTTAAAAAAAAAAATCTGATTAGGCGATTAATCAATTGAATAATCAATAGATTCATTAATTTTAAAAAATATTTGAAAATGACAGCACTAGCATAAGTCCAATTCTCAGTACATCTGCATCATGTCAGAAAAAAATCAGGATAAATTGAGAGCATCCCCAACATACAAAGATCTCAATCAAGATGTATCATGTCAACATACTTCCTTGAAAGCAATTATTATTTTTTATTCAGGGCTTTGGCACCATTTTGTGGCATCTTAGGGCATTACAGAAAGCATACAAACGCCGCAAATAGATGAGCTTTTCACCAAAGAGTTCAGAATTGGAACTACTGAAAAAAAAAATGCAAAAACAGGAATTTGTAACCACAATTAGGTGGGGATTCACTGTACAATTAGGTGGGGATTCACTGTACAATTAGGTGGGGATTCACTGTACTACTGACGGCTAACAAAGAAGCAGACCCTTCTGTTTTGATAAATTGCTTTCAACAATTACTTTACCACTGCAAACAGGTGCCTGCCCTAACATGCATACATTACGAAGAAACATCCAAGTGCACAATACCTTTGAGTGTACTCAGTATTCTTCTTGTTTCACAGTGACCGTGAGACACAAAATTAGAAAGGAAATTGGCACTAAAGAAAGCTCTCTTGCAGTCTGTCTGGTTCAGATTGGTGGCGGCAAGCCAACATGACTCTTCTCATCCCATCTGTCTGTCGAGCTAATACTGACAAAACAGGTGTGAGTGCTATCATTTAATTCTATCAGTCAGCAGCACTCACAGACAGACACGCACGCACGCGCAGGGCCAACTCGCGCACAAACCTCCCCATTGATTGTCGTTGCAACATTGTGTGCTGCCAGGTTCGCCTTGTTGACATATCCTGGGTGGAGAATTTTGAGTGTGTTGTTTCTGGGATTGGCTAAGGATGATGTGGGGTGATGCGGGATTGGGCGGGGCTCTGTAATTCTACTCAAAAGTGAGGGGTTATGCTATCACACACTGGGCTATCATGCATGCTTTAATGCACAGAGGAGGTGTCGCTCACAGAAAAACTCACACTGAGCATTCGCGGGGAATTACTGTCAACAATCATTGGGCTGAATGGTTGATTAAAGGATCAAGTTCTTGCAGCCACACAGACAGTCACTCCAATCTATGGGATGGTGTCATGCCATTGAACTGATTTTACAATGGTGTTAGTTAGGGGTGGGGATAAACAATGCCTTGCTCAAGGGCACCCTGAAAAAAGATCAGGAAGCACAAACATCTCTACCTTTCTGATCTGCTACATTATTTATAAAGCAGGAACGGCACATGATCGGGTTAATTAAAAAACGTGTGCAAATAGCATCTTTGCCTTCAACTGACTTGTCAATGTCTGGTTAAATGTTTCACATCTGAGGCAAAATATAAGACTATGTGAATAAGATGTGCCCTTTTTAAAGGAGGTGTATGGGAACATTTCCAGGACTGGTGTGGGAAATAACGTATAGATTGGATTTTATGTCTTTTATCACATGATTGGTCCACTATCAGGAAAAATGTGTATTATTTTTTTCTTTTGCCATTTTTGGTCACACTGCATGAATGGAAAATTTTTCATGTCACAAGTCATTACTTATGGCTTCATAATCCTCATTTAAATGAGAGAGAGAGAAAATATATATATATATATATATATATATATATATATATATATATATATATATATATATATATATATATATATATATATATATATATATAATTATTATTATTATAATTATTATCACATTAATCATGTATTAATGCAGATTAATCACACGATTAATTTTGACCGCAGATGATCCTTTAGCAGACAGCGGATGGTTACGTTAAGAGTATCACAGGTTGTGTTTGAGCAATAAACATAACTACATGCATTAAAGTAAAGCATTTAATAAATGTTTGCGTATGACATTCAGAATATTTGTTCATGTCAAACTATAGAGGTCATTTTTTTTTCTTTTTAAATTATGCATGTAATTAACTGATTAGAAAAGGAGGAGGATGAGCATATGCAGTGAATTTTTTATTTATTTTTTGTTGAAAACATCCTCATAACATTAAATATCGAAAAATTAACACACAACTCATTAAATTTGGTGCTCTATAAATTTGGTGGGCAAAAAATGTTGATTAGATTAGAAAAGTCTTTTTAATATATATGTATTGTTAACAATCTTGCATTTTAGAGTACAAGTACTGTAATTGATGTTTATCTTATGTGCTCTTATTTCCAGTATGACTTTTTGGATAACATCACTCCTATAAACATTTTCCTCCATATCAACAACATGTCTGGACTCCATCCCTATAATAAGGTCTGTGTTAGTGTGACGCACTGCTACTGCGGGTGTAACTGCAGGCGAAACTGGGTCAAGGTTGCCGAATTTAATGGGCTTCTTTGCAATTTGAGCCACACCACCACTCTCAAGACAGCCATGCCCTGCTGGATTTTTATTCTCTCGTGTAATCTGTGTCAGCAAAAGGCTGAAATTGTTGAGCGAAAATGATGAAATATAACATAATTAAATTTGTTTTCAGGCAGGGCGAGTGTTAGGTGATGTATTTGAGCTATTCTCTCCTTAAATGAACGTTTCCTGACAGTCGTGTTACTTGTATATAACCCTGTTTTTTTTTGTTTGTTTGTTTTTTTTTGTATTAAATGGCACGGTATGTTAAGAGTTTGCGATAAAGAACTAGCGCATCCTTGTGTGTGGCAAAATTTAGACAAATCTCAAATGTGCAATCTCAAAATGGAAACAGGAAAATAAAAAAAGGAATATGGAAATAAAAGACAAACAATATAAGACCAGCTAAGAAAGGCTTGTGGTCACTTGATGAAGACAAATTTGGATTAAAACGTTTTTTTCCGAAGACTGACTCAGAAGTGATCATTTCGCCTGTCTTGGCTGAGGAGCACACCATCTGCTTTTCTAATCCTTTTCTGTCAAAATCCTATGAATAAAATACAAGAAAACTGAGACTAATTTGTTGAGCAGGATCAAATTGTAGCTAATACAGTATAGACCTTTGGGGGAAAAAAAAAAATCTTTTGTTGCCTTTACAATGACATTTTTCACAGTCATCAGTTTGACACCGTAAAACTGTACTAATAATTAATAAATAAGTACATTTAAAAAGAAGAATATTTCCACAAAACCTTATAGAGGGGAGAGTGCGCCATTAGAGTGACATTGTTAATGTACTGTGTATAGGGATACATTTAGAATATACCAAAAAAAAAAAAAAAAGGTTGGCAAATGGATAAAAGTTGTGCCAAACTTTTGGTACTTTGAGCACCATATGGCGGAGATCAAAGCACAATATAAGTTTACCATTTAGCATTTAACTTTTTCAACACATCGGCTTTGTGGTAGTGACAGCAAAAAAAAAAAAACAATTTTTTTTTTTTAACAAAAAGCAATGATTGCGATTCAGTGGCAATAATAATAATGACAACAGTACCTTGAGTGTGGACGAGGCATACAGCATATCCTCCAATGTAAAGTGGCAGCAGCCTTCCAGGTTGTCTCGACAGAAATTCTGAATGAGCTGCACGTTGTTGAGACGATCCGCCGGCGTCATGTTCTGCTTCAGACACAAATCTGGGAACGCAGAGGGAGCCATCAGCCTGCTTGTGCTTACGAGATTCTCTTGGTGAGTGTGAATGATGACAAATGGAGTCCTCTGCTTGGGAAATGTGAGGCTATTTAAGTGTTGGGGTAAATGACGATTGAATGATTGATGATTAACTGGGCGGAGAAATGTGTTAATGCAATTGAAAAGAAAACAATGTACACTGATTGATCTTTTGTTTTGCAGTGTAAATGTGCCGAATTGTGATGTCATCATCACCACTCAAGATGAAGAGCTGATGTGATTTTGTAGCTTTATAATCGATTGTGTACAACAGGAACACTTGTCTCATTAAAAATGCAGAGCTTTTTTTCTTCTGTTTTTAACTTTACCTTGACATTGATAATAAGTTCTGGAAACAAGGAGAAGACATCTCTCACTTTTAGGACTAATATTTTGGCCTTTTTTGGCCAAATTTGTTCACAAAATAAAATAAAAATCCTTTTTAAAAATTAAAACAAACTACATTTTATGTTTACAAAACTAACTGTAAACTAACTAATTATAGTGAAAATGTCTTTTGTTCACAGTCTTTGGTAGTTAATTTAATGCATGAGCCTTTTGAGATGTTTTTAAATGTGATTTTAACTAATTCACTCCCAGCGATTTTCACTTGAAGAAACCCCCTTCGCCCGCGGCTGTTTTACTGAATTTTGCAAGGCCCGCAGAATATTGTATTCTATTGCTATAAAAACATAAAACCTGCCAAAAGAAAGAATAGAGTCTCTTCTTTCATCAGGAAAAAAAAAAGTACATTTGTATCTGTTTCCGTTTTGCAGTAATTAGCATTAGAATATAGCTAAGTTTCATCATTATTCAAAATTGGCAAAAAAAAAAGAGCTTGTTGCAACGTGGCCCTGGCTGATCTCTTATACTCTGCTGCCACCTGCTGGTCGTTTTTTGTAATAACTACCATTGCTTAATTTTTTTTGCAATAACTACCATTGCTTTAAGCCACCTCTTCATGTCAGAAGCTGCATCAAAACCTTCTGTTTGCTCTTACATTAAAACAAACATTAAAAAAAAAAACAACAACAACGTATAAATACGTTTTGGGGAGTGAAGGACAAAGTATTAAAAAATGTATTTACACGTTTTTGGGTTTGATTTTGTTAAGTAGATTTATTTCAATATTAACCGGAATGAGGACATTTGAAAGTGTGTCACACATAAGTGCCATCCCCTAGCAACAGCCAATAGAAAAGCACCTTCAGATGACGTCGCTCCTAGGCGACAATTTTGTGCGTTTGCTCAGCTCGCCTGCTTTTCCATAACTTACTTTTCCTTCATTTTACCATGGTGTTTATTTAATATTGCACACAAGTAATACACGTTTAAAAAAAAAAATCGAAAACTTATACTGAAACTAACTAAAACTAAAATAAATCATTTTTAAACTAATAAAACTAACAGAGCCACCCTAAAAACTAATTAAAACAAACTAAATTTAAAAAACAAAATTCAAAAAAATTCAGAAAAATGAAAATTCCAAAACTATAATAACCCTGGTGTCGGAATGAGTGACATCATGCTGCAGAACAACTCTCACCATGGAGAGGCAGCAGCTGCGGGCAGTAGAAGTGCAGCAGAGCAACCAGTGCTGATCCGTCGGCGCTGTCCTTCAACAGGTTGTCCACTGGGGGGATCCAGGGCATCACCTGGCTGCTGCTCTGCTCCTTCCTGTAGCGGGCCTGGATAAGATTAACATTTGTCAAAGTGAGAATATTTTGCACGCAGAGCTGTCTCGTTTTTGCTTTTCAGTTTGGGAAAATGCAATAGGAAGCAATATCACTTACCATTTTTCATGTTTGTTTTTAGTATGAGTTATGACTTGATCTTTAATAATGGTAGAATTATGAGCAATATCAATATCTCAGTTGTGTTTGTTTGGGGAGAGGATGCAGCCCAAGGCATGACAGAGTGTTCCAAGTGCCAATGTAGCCAAAGGAAAGACATTCATTTCCTGCCAAGTGCTGTCAGACTGAGACAATCAATTTTGGGAAAATTCATTTTAAATTCCTTTTTGATTTTTGGATACTTGACTGGTGATAACTATATCAACACATTGAAATCAAAGCTAAAATGTATCAAACCTAAATATTTTACATGCCTACAGCAACAATAAATAAAACATCTTCTCTTTTCCAGTACTTTTGAATGGAAATGTTTCGGCCTATTTGTCATCTGAAACATTGTTGGAGGGGGTCAAAACAAATGGGTGCAGTCCAGTGGTAAATCTGTGATTAACGCCAGTGAAGTCAGATGTAATAACAGGAAAGAAACAGGCAGTTTGCCCCCACAGAAACTGAAAAGGGTAACTTGAACCCAACACCATCCACGCATGCAAGTTTACACAATAAAATGTATGCTTTTTTTTTTTTTTTGCTGTTGTGGGCTCAAAGCACAAGGTGGCGCTAGTGAGGGTCATGAATGGTACAATGAAGGACGGGATTAGCATTGATGGTTTGACTTACAGGCACAAGCTTCATGTACCACTTGGTTGGAGACTGCAGTAGCAAAAGGCAAACAGCAACAACAAAGAAATACCTGTTAGTGAGTTTAGTCAACA
The DNA here is from genome assembly GCF_051991245.1 of Festucalex cinctus. Taxonomy (NCBI): domain Eukaryota; kingdom Metazoa; phylum Chordata; class Actinopteri; order Syngnathiformes; family Syngnathidae; genus Festucalex; species Festucalex cinctus. Next base: position 13,114,622 of record NC_135420.1, read on the forward strand.
GCATGATTGCTACGCACAAGCACAGACAAGACCACAGATAAAGAACTTGTCCACATAGTAAATGTTAAATAGATTACACGTTGCACATTTGCATTTGATACTGATACGGCAGAAGGTTAAACAAGACATTTGCGGCATGTTTATTGACATGATTGAATAACATCCATTTATAGTTAGGGGTGGGAACCTGTGGGAACCTCACGATACGATACAATATGCGATACAAGGCTCACGATAACGATTATCTTGCGATATGACGATACCGCCATTATCGATATATTGGTCAGGTAATAAATCCATGATAATCTACGATAAAATTACTCAAAACATAAACTGATGTTTTTTCACTGATGTTTCTTTTTGTACCATCACTGAAACAATATTAAAATTGGTGTCTTTTTCACAGTGAGTACTTTAGTGTATACATTTTTTTTGTGTAACATTGCAAAAGTAAAGAAATAAAATTACTTAAATATTAAACTTTATCCAATTAATATTAATTAATATTCCTCCGAAATTGCGTGCTTCAAAAAGATGAAACATAAAATATGTTTTTAAACTTTTAAAATTGAAGATATAATACACATTTCACACCATTCTTATAAGGCACTCCCCCTAGTGGCCTGCCAAGTAATTGCTCAATAAGTAGTGAACAATCACGCCGTTATAGTGGCTGTATATTAACTACAAGTATCGTGATACTGGCGTAGGCGTATCGATAATCTATCGGGAGAAAAAGTATCACGATTTATTGCGATCTCGATATATCGTCACGCTGCTAATTTATACGCACGACATAAATGTAAGAATCAGCCAAAAGTAAATAAATATTATAAAGTTTAGTGCTGGTTTATACATAAATTATTCCCCTTGACTAACTTTCCCATTGTTGTTATGCTTTTTGCAGAAGTGACTTTCTTATGTTAAAAAATGACTTTATGGTACAGAGTTTTTTTAAGTACCGTATTTGGTATAGAACTATAGGTGGATGACATAATGATTTTTTCCCCTAAAGCTAAGACAGTAAATTAAATATTTGGATTTGGATCACAGTTTTTGGCTCAACACAATCGGATGTAAACAACAAATTCTCCTGAAATATACTTTCAAAGAATCGAATGTGCCATTTAAATGTCAAGGGCTCTATTTTAAACAATAATTGTGAGTTGGGAGTGGGAATCTAAATCTAAAATGCATCAGAGTGGATGAAAGAATCAATGTTCTCTGTATTTGATTCTCCTGATGTGATTAAAGTCGTAGCTTTCTAATTGCTAATTTAAGTCACCAGCTGAGGTTTGATGGCGTCAAAGGAGAAACAAACACACATTATCCAAAGCAGGACAACGTTATTTGTTAATCGTTTATCTGTTTGCTGTTGACTTCAAAGCTTTCACATCGTCACTCAAATGTGGTCTACAGTTGCTGTATAAGGGAAAAAAAAAGTAGAACATTTTCAAGTAAATTGGAAAATCTCTTTACATTAACACAATGTCACCTGAGTTCTGGAAAAAAAAATTGTGAGAGTGTCTGGAGTAGAGTCTTAACAAATATCTGTGTATATTTCATCATACAAGCCTCCTGCAAGTGAGGAAGCAAATTATAGGGTCGAAAAGAGTGATATATTTTCAGATGACACAGAATCAAGCACCCCATCATGACGTAGTGAGATCTGCCAGAAGAGTTTTTCATATAATTAATTTAATTTATTATTATCCATCCATCCATTTTCTTAACCGCTTATTCCTCACAAGGGTCGCGGGGGGCGCACTGGAGCCTATCTCAGCTGGCTCTGGGCAGTAGGCGGGGGACACCCTGAACTGGTTGCCAGCCAATCGCAGGGCATAATTTATTATTAGTGGCTTCAAAATATTTTAAATGACACCTTGCATAAAGTCCTAAATTCTGTGCAATTACAAGAACATTTGTTATTTTTGTTATTTCTCCCCCATACAGCAAGCAGCTAAAAACTAAAAAAAAAATAAAAAAATCACTGCTCTCTGTAGAGTCCAAATTGGACATGTGGTGGAAGGAGGGGGTAGTAGAGACTCTGGAAGAAGGGGAGCGTGACACGAGATGGAGGATTTGGGACACGAACGTGTATCAAGCTGCCCTCAAATAATAGTCTTGTTAAAAAAATTAAGAAAAATTAACAAGCACCTTAAGGTGTGCATCAGGAATACTGTCGCATCTTATTTGATGAAAGATTACAGAATATTTATCAACAATAACCTAATATTTTCTAATTAGGACAAAAAATCCAGTTGAAATGAATGCTCATTGAAATTACCTTCTGTTATTTCTTTAGCTTCATGTTGATTTATTTACTTTTGTCCATATTCCTCAAATTCAGAGTTAAATAAACACGCACACACGCTTTACTTCGGCCCTAAGTGTGTAAATAAGATGGCTTAATTCTAATCAAAGTGAAGTCCATGTTTAAGAGGCTAAATGGGCTCAAACTTAGACTAAAATCTGCAAAGACGGACAAATCAAAACCCCCAGGGGAGATGGAAGGTTCTCATCAACCATCTCTGCATGAAGACACACACACAAACAAACACATGTTCCCCTTTTTGATTAAATTAAAAAGATTATTTCACTATTCAATGTCCTTAATATGAATTCCCTTGGAGGCCAATTGTGTCTCACTCTCCATGTCTCACTGAAAAAAGGATAGGGGAAAAATTTGCTTTGTGCCCCTACAAGTTATTTATTTTTTTTAAATCTCAGGAGGCGGCCATTTTTTCCAATTCACTGAACATGACATTTGGGTTGTTCAGGGCTCAAGTAACGACCAAACATGGCTCAGCTTGCAAACGTCATATAACCAAACCCAGAAAATGAGATGTGATTGGTCGTTATTTGAGCCCTTTCGGCACTGTGATGTCATTTTCAATCGACAGCAAGTGGCAAAATGGCCGCCCCTTGAAATGGATAAAAACAGGTGGATTTTGTTATATGACTGTACTTATAAACAACTGTTTTGACTTGACTTGCCCTTTAAATACATAAATAAAAAAATAAAAAATAAAATAAATAAATAAAATAAATAAATAAATACAGTGTGAAAGCGGCATGACAGTTTAACACGCAAATTAATTCAAAACATTTACTAATATTATGACACGAAACACACGTGTTGTCCTATTTCCTTAATCAACTTTTATTGTTTTTAATAAAAGTGTTTTATAGGCCTATGTTCTGATATTTTAGACTTCAACATGGATTGTAAACTATGAAAGAAGTGATGATGAAATAATGTGAGGTCAGTCGGGGTGTGCTGCGTCTGCACTCTGACCGGTCAGATCAGCATCAAATAGTGAAATCTGCAGGCACAGGAATGGGTAGTGAGACACGCACCGACACCCACAGGATTGTTACACACGTGATATTTTGAAAGAAATCACAATGACTTGATTTATCATCTGCATGGTTTAGGGTGGCGAATGGGCCTCAGAGTAAGAAAGCCTATTTTGCAAAATTCAAATAAATTAATGGGTGGTTCAGCGAACGATTTATTGCAAACACTGTTACAACATTCACACGCACAGACACACATAAATTGAGCATTCTGCCTTATGGCATTCGTAATGACTGTTGAAACCACCATTATGTAACAGATTGTGACTGCAGGCTGGACATTTAGTGGCCTCACACAAATAAATTATTGGCCTAATTAGACACGAAAGCGCCGATGCTCTGGTAAAGGCTCAGATTCAGTAAAGGATTCTTGCAAAGATTTAAATCCAAACTTTTTTTGATTCCTTCGATGAAAGCGTGATTTTAGTGGCTTAAGTTTCGAGGAAGCTGCTTCCAGATAGCCGCGCGACACAGATGTCAAGGACTTAAATTCATAAAGTGGATTTGCGTAGCTTGCCTCGTGCTGCCAGTCAAACCAAATCTGCATGTTTCTGCTGAGAAAGGAGTTACTCACCCGAGGACTTTCTGCAGTCTCTGCACTCTGCGCCTCCTTCTTTTTCTTCTCCTCCTGAGCCACGGTGTCTTTCAGATACTCGTTAATCTAAATCGGAACGGAAGCAATATCAACTTTTGCTTTGCCAGCACAAGCACAAATAATAATTGGGTCAAATTATTCATCGTTTCCAAACTAATAATAGTTACATGATAGTCTGAATATACACTCACTCGACAACTGTTAGGCAAAAGTACACAACCTAATGAGAACTAGAACTTTCAGACAGAACACAGGACACAAATAATTAATAATAAAGTGAAGTGTTGGAGAACTTCTTTCTACAGTATAGTAAACTCCAATTCCATTCACGTTTGAGAACAACATTCCTCAACATACAATTGCAAGGAATTTAGGAATTTCATCTTATGGTCCATAATATAAAAAAATATATATAGTCCAAAGTAGGGCTGCTCAATTATGGAGAAAATATTAATCATGATTAATTTGGTAATAATTGCAATCACAATTAGGAAAATCATTTGTTTTTTTTTTGTACAAAGTACAAAGTTTTTTGTACAAGTTAAACTTGTAAAAAGAATATGAAGACAAATACATTTGTAGGAAACACTATAATTATGCAAGTTCCTTTTGGACCAAACAGGATTACTTGAATTAGTTATTAAAAAAAATAAAAAAAATAAAAAAAAGGTGCAAATATATACATTTAAACAACTCAAAATTATTATTAATAATCTTTTATTTTTGTTTACAATTATGCCGACTTTGTAATTGTGAAATGTAATAGGGCTGCACGATATTGGAAAAACATGCAATATGCGATATAGTTGCTGAATATAGCGAATATCGATATTATTGCGATATTTAACATGTATCTAAAGAAATGGCATTTTTATTATCTAATAAAAGAATTAAAATTTTTTTCATGCGGCAAAATAATCAAACTCAAACTTAATTGTAATTACCTCTTGATAATGTTCAACTATTGGAAGGCAGCGCACATTTTCGTTAAGTACACTGTGTTCCAACTATGTTTTGCATTTTCATTATTAGGGTTGGAACACCCATGTAACTAGGGCGTGGAAACCAAATAAAAAGAGATGGTGAGGAGGGGATTTTTTCAGAGAGTGCAGTAGTGAATTGTATCAATCACTTCCTCTCCTCTCTCTTCGCGAGCTTTGAACTAAGTGTCTTCTCTCCTTTTTTGTCATGTTTAACATTCACTGCCAGCCATTTGAGAAAATTTCAAAATTTTCAATACCCACGCGATATTACGTTCAATAATTATATATAAACCGAAACTACCAAATGACAGAATAGACTCCCTACTTTTTGCCTCATCCTGTGTTTTTTTTTTTTTTTTTTTTTTTACAATTGACAGTAGAAAAATGTAGGTTTGCCAAAATATAGCCATTTGTGTTTATTTCGTATAAAATGGGGCAATTATGTCATCTACTGGTGGTCCAGCAATGCATATAAACCACCTACAATCTCTAATAAAAATATTGAGGCACTTACTTGCTAAGGCAAGCACACATTGATCGCTTCACAAGCAAATTAGGTTACCCTTCATCTGTCAATTAGCATAGATTTTAACTCATTCACTGCCTTTGACAAGTATACTTGTCAATTGTATTTTTTAGATCGGTGCTAAATGGGGGCGAATCTGATTATGCTCCAATGTAAATATCAAACTTGGAAACAACTTTACTGATGCCCAACCACCAGTAGATGACATCATTGCCCCATTTTATACAAAATAAACACAGTTTCAGAGTCCATGGGAGAAATGGCTGTATTTTGGCAAACCTACATTTTTCTACTGTCAATTATAAAAGAACGGGACGGGGCAAAAAGTAGGGAGTCTATTCTGTTATTTGGTAGATTCGGTTTATATATAATTATTGAATGTAATATCACGTGAGTATTGAAAATTTTAAAATTTTCTAAAATAACTGGCAGTGAGTGAGTTGTTTAAACATAGAAGGCCAAAATATCCCTAATGAAAATTAAATTGCACTAATAAACTAGCCACTAGAGGGTGCTCGAACTGCACAAATGGAAATCAACCTGACTTTTTTTTAACAAATGTGTTCCTTTTAAATATTGTGACCATGACGACGACGATATTTTGGTAGTTTCAATATCACGATATTACGATATTGCCTTTATCGTGACATTCTTAGCAGTGAATGAGTTAATAAATGTCAAACAGGTCAACCTGACAGTCTGACTGGTCAAATTAAGATAAAAGCATAAAATTTCACATCAAACTTATTGCATGTCTTTGCGATATGCATATTGCATAGGCCAATATCGCGATATCTTTTCGATATATTGTGCAGCCCTAGAATGTAATAATTGAACCTGAAATTGAATTTCGATTAATTGCACAGCCCTAGTCCAAAGCGCAGTCCAACTATGCGCATGGGTAGTTTTTTATTTTATTTTTTGGGGTATTTTGGTAGATGGGCCCAGCTAAAAAGGCGTGTTTGCGCCATTATGGGAGGGAGCACAGGAATAGAGAGCTTCCAAAGAGAGTTGGATATTTGACATCGTACCAAAATAGGAGGATCTGAAAGAGCACTATGAATATTTCTTCAGAAACATTGGAATTTAGGCATCCTACCATCAAATGAAATTATAAATTCGACAACCAAATATGTATCTCCTCTTCTCTCCGCTTCATGTTAAATTTACTCCCTTACTATTCTGGTGCATTTTAGACACCCCAGAGAGAGCCATATGTCTGAGCAGTGGGACTCGTGTACGGGCAAAGTATTCAATATGGTTGATTGCTTGAATTTATGAAACAGCAACAATAGCATACTAGTTACTCGTTTAATGCAGTATAGTGATTACTGCATTATAGATATTCACACATGCACAAGTTAAATTAATATTGTGTCCCACCAACCTTGTTGATCCAGGTGGTGACCGCATCTTCTGTGTCATATGGCGTTTCCTCTTCAGACGAATACCGCCCAATGCTGGCCATCACCTTCTCCACAATCAGAATGTCGACTGAGTACGCCATCATCAATGAGTCGATCATTGCCAGATGGGCACTCTGCAAAAAGAAGAATTGGAGTGTGATAATTACATTTTAGCATCATTTGTATCACGGTTGGTAGATTGTCATTCATGGGAGAGAAAGAACAAACAAGGTTAGATGTTAAAAATGTTCTTCAGATATTTTGACTTTTGTCTATGACTAAAGGACAAAACTGTTGCCTTTCCTGTAACAGTGCAATGACAATAAAATGAGTTATATTTTCCCCAATGTTTGTAAACACCAATTAACTTTTGTCTGAATCTTCAAGACCCAAAACTTAAATTATACTTTGGACCAATTTGTCAAAATAACGATAATTATAAAGTGGATTAGTGAGCCTTAAGAGTAAATGTGAAACTGTCCACAATCCAACGCTCTCTTGTGGGTGTTGCCTGGAAAACAAATGCATCAGCCTCTGCTTAAAATACCCACTATGCTTAAATTCAACAGTTTAGCCGACAAAATCAACATTAAATACAGTATAAGCTGCACTTTTTGCAATCATGTGACTAAAGTTTGTACAATTAATCCTAAGTGACATATTTATGGAATTTAAAATACTTATACACTTTCAAGAATTAGCCAAATTATATTAGGCACATGAGAAAGCAGTTACATTTTCTCACTTTCCAACTGTCTGAAACGACTTTTTTTCCGGCTGCAAGCAGAATATAATTACTGCCTGAAGTTGCTTTTATATGCAATAGAATATCATTTATTTACATATTTTTACAACCATTTGTTTTTTTCTTATTTGATTTTTGTACTCATTGTCTTGTGAGGTGCACTTATGCAGTATTAGTTGTTCTTGATGTTGTTACTGAAACCTGAATTTTCATCAGAATCAATACATTTCATTTCTGCTTTGTGACACAGGCCTAACAGCCCAAGCAAGTGTTACTTCACCAGATTTAGCAAAATATATGATGATGTCTGTCAATTTAGCTAGATTTAAGAGTGTGGTTTAAATGTGTAGTCTGCTTTCTCTGTGATGTTAAATGCTTAGTGTAATGCTAAATTTGGAGTCAGTAGCAACCCAACTGCAAACCAATCCCATTTAATAATAGACTGCCAAGATGTTTCTTCTTCGCCTTTATTGAGTCTGTCTAAGCAGCGGGGAAATTTCCCCCTGAGAAACACCAACAAACCAATACAAACAAACAAAGCAATGTTATCGGCCGCAATGAACGATCAGCTCCAGGCAAGTCCAATCAGAACGTGATTCTATTCCTCAGAGGCCAGTTCACTCTATCATCTGATCTCCTCTCAGGAGCAATCTCCGGATATTGATTTAAACCTGCTGCGGGCTGAGGTCATAAAATGTCAACATAGAAGAAGCAATGTTACTTGACCTGCAGTTCTTCATTCATTCAGTGACACAAGGGCCTTATAGGAAAATGGTCAATGGAGCAGCACAAATTCTTACCAGGATTAGGAAATATTCATCAGCTACATCATACGGTAAAGATATGGATAATCTAATGAGATCAATAGGTATTTAATGTGCAATATTTATTATCCTTATTTATTTATTTATTTATTTATTTTTGGCTGTGATTGGCTGCCGGTCAAAGATGTTAATATAAAGTTAGTGCATGGTGTTTCCAATATTTAAACTGAGTGAGAGCTGCTGTGAAATTAGGATGGACAAGGAATGATCAACCGACCATGTGGAAATGTCAGATGAAAGCTAGAGGGAAGAAAAATAGCCTGTGTATCTGCATGGATATTTAAGCACTACCCACAAAAAAGGTCCTGCCATTTTTAGTAAGGATTTTTCCTCTGTGATATGCAGAAACATCATGTTAGATAACCTTTAGATTAGCTAATTGCATATGCTTCCTTCCAGCTTTACTTTACTTCATACAGTATTCACATGCATATGCACCTATATTTAACACACATGCCCAGTATTTTATTATTTTTTTTTATCACGAGCTAGTTGTAGAATTAAATACCTTTCTTGGGACAGTAGGTAACAGTAAAGAGGGGAAGTGATGCCAAATACTGTATTGCAACTATAAAAAAACCCCCAAAAAAACAAAACATGTTCCAGTTGCTTGCGTGTTTACTTGCATTTATTATAGTTGTCTTATTTGACACATATTGATTTATAGCTTACTGACATTATTTATGAACACATACACTTGTTAGTTTTTTCCTCTTTTGTATTACTTCTCATTGTTTCATAATGCTCTTGTAAAAAGTTAAGTATTCATATGGCCTGAAATCTGGTCTGATCAAGACCTCATAATCACAATAATCAATATTTAAGAGTCAGACAGGATCCCTTAGTCAACACGTCGTGGAAAGCCTTCGCAGAAAAGAGTGGACACTTTTCAACAGTAGTTCACTTCCTGCAGTATGCCCTTGAAACTCTGTGACTTCTAAACTGCAAACTATGCTGATTCGTGTCTAGTTAAGTCCACAGGGGAAAACGAACCAACCGAACCATGTAGTAATATACTGCACGGCTGTCCACTGGACCTCCTTTTGGCTGAAAGTTCTAATGTAGGGTAAAATGTAAAAATAATCGGGTGTGTTCGGTCAGCAGGCACCATGCTGTGGTCAAAGGTTTAAATTAGAATCTGTCAAGCTTCAAGTAACTTCATGCAGCCTCAGCTGGACATGGAAAAGCACTCAGCGGCCCTCATCTCTTATCGCCAATGAGGGTCACAACGAGGACATTTTCTCTGCAGTATTTTACAGCACTTCAATGACCTGCAGCAGATTAATCTTACTGGGGTCTCACAATTGACACTTAAGAATTTTTAATTATGCACACACAGATTTTTGAAACTCTGACTATTGTACATTATCTAGACAATTAGGTCACCTTTGATATGAGGTTAAAGTGGAACATTTTCAAGATTTGGGGGATTCCCTGAAGAGAATTATTTATGGCTTGGTTAAATGAAGAATTAAGATGTCAGAGATGAACAAATACAATCCCAGATTGATTAATAACCTCTTTCACAGTATAAATCATCACAGCTGACTATGAGTTAATGCAACTATTCCTGTTAGTCAGCTGTGTGACTGTGTGAACAGCCAAATTACCTCCAAAGAGATGAATGGAAAGACTTAGCAATGTAAACCTGTCCATGTCATCCAAGTGTGAAGTTGTTTTGTCACTGCATGTTAAATAGGTGTGCCCTGCGATTGGCTGGCAACCAGTCCAGGGTGTACCCCGCCTATTGCCCAAAGCCAGCTGGGATAGGCTCCATCACCGCCCGCAACCCTTGTGAGGAATGAGCAGTCAAGAAAATGGATGGATGGATGGATGGATGGACGGATGGATGGATGGATGTTAAGTAGGATCAAGCATGCTGTGATAGCCTGTTCTCGCCGTGATAATGAAGTTAAAATGTTAGTAGCCTTCAAATTGAATTAAGCTAAAACCTTCATCTGAATGCCAAAGACTGCAGTTTTATTTAGAACATTCCGGGACCAGAATGCGGTCTAAATCTAAATGTGACCATGTCTGTTTCATACGTCTGTTAAAAGACGATGTGCAATCACCTGCCAAACTGTGAGCTTTACATACAGAAACTGTGGTCTGGAATTGCCTATGGAAATGAGGCTTTCAGTACAGTCACTATCTGCTACAAAACTAACCCTGAAATTAGTGTATATGGAAATCAGATTCCATATAAGAATAAAAGACAAGATAAATGTATGCAGTGTCTGGAAATAACCAGACTCAAAATAATCATCAGAATTTAAAAAAAAAAAAAAAAAAAAAAAAAAAAAAAAAAAAAAAAGTAGGCGGTGTACACCCTGAACTGGCTGCCAGTCAATCGCAGGGCAACATATTAACGTAAATGGCTATATATTTATTCAAAGTAGTTTATAATGTAGAATTATACATATTCCTAGCACAGAGTTTCTCCAATGACTCACGTCACATTATATTACACTATGCTGCGTTGTCCTCTACCTTTCATAACTGCAACTTTATAGTTTCTGTATGTATAGTTAAAACAAATGTTCACTATATAGTCATAATGTAATACAGTGCCATTGTACTTTCTTAATGAAGAAAATAAAAAAATATGCAACTACAAAATACAGCACTGTAATACATCATAAAACTATAATATGAACTATTCTGATAAAAATAAAATACTAGTACGCAGCTTGGCATATCGGGAAAAAGTAAAAAAAAATAAAATAAAATCTATATTGATAAGGTATTATGGCAGCTAGCGCAACAATAACTTGACTATTTTCACATACTAAGGTTAACTTAAGACCAAGATAACGATACCACTTTCAGAATTCCATCTAGAGATTTTCTTTATGTCTTATTCTATTCAGGATCATATTAAAAGCTGCACCCTATCCCAGGTGGTGTGGGCAGATAGGCGGATAACATCATGAATGACTGGTCAATAAAAGCATGACATCACTGCAAAGAGCACAATGAGTAGGAATGGGAACTTCACTTATCCCATGTCAACAGCATGAAAGTCATGTTAACTACTATGAGACAATTAACATGATGATCAATGCCAAAAACAGAACCGGACATCAGAATCAAAACCAAATATTTCATCACCACATTTAGATGTCTTATATGGGAAAACAACACGTTCACTTGCATTTTTAGCCAACAAAAGTAAAAAAATAAATAAATAAAAATAAACACGTAGAAATCTACACCATGTGACTAGAATTAGAATTCAAATCTTCATTGTCATTGCAAGGTGGTGTATTATAGTGCAGGTTTGTAGATGGTAGACCTCATAAGAGGGTTATTTCCTCCCCCTGGTTGACAAGGGAAGATGGTCTGCTTCCCAATGGTACAACAACAGATCTACCATAACCCACAGCCACATTTAACATGAATACAACACAATATCAATGTAGTAAAAACAATAAAATAAAATCTCGTAATATTAAACAATGTTAGTCTGCATTGTTAAGCAGAGAAAGGCACAGTCGTGTACAATGCACACTGCCTAGCCATCCATACTGTGTCACCCTGGAGTGGCCGCTGGCACTGAGCACAACACGCTGGCTGTGACTTCACTGACGCTGACGAGAACAGAGAGTACTTGGATCCGCTTCCCTTCGACCCTGCTGCTTCCACCCATCTTTGTGCATTAGAAGAATTGCAGAATAACATAATAAGTGCAGTGGACGTCAGTTTAACGTTGAGGCAAATTATTTTCTGCCTGCTTTTCATATGCGTGTAGGGGAGAGGGAAAGCATCTTACAATTTCCGCCAAGCCTCTATCATCTATGTCGTGTTTTCGAGAGTCTAGCATGCCAGAATCCTTTGGCTTGGTGCTTGCATTTCCAGCCCCCATCATACACACTGAACATATGACATGTGCAAGCATGAGCACTCCCCACTCTCACAACCACCCACCCACACTTACAAACAACACCCCACACACTGGAGTGTTACCATGGAAACGGATCGCCTTCCCAATAGTGTGATGGAAGCAGCAGAGATGGAGACAAGCAGAAAGAACCGTGTTCATCTCTCTTCGATGTCGAGTTTAACTGAATATCAGGCAAAAGAAATACAAAATGTGGAGATTTTGTTAAACAGCCTTATATCTAAATTACCCCAAATGTTTAATGATAAGTGCATGCTTAGAGGCATGCATTATATAACATCATAGCTCTAATGACAACTATATAGTACACACTAGATACATCTTGGTTTGAAAGGAATCCCTAACGTTTCTATGCGTGACAATGAATAAACCAATTTATGAGTTTTCTGATAAAGTCACACTTAGCAGTATATAGCCTAGGGGTGTTAAAAAAAAATCGATTCGGCGATATATCGCGATACTTCATCGCGCGATTCTCGAATCGATTCAATAATAGAATAGAAACTAGAATCGATTTTTTTTTTTTTTTTTTTTTTTTTTAGGATTCACACCTTGAGCATGGAAGAATGTTATATGAACGGAACATTAAGCCTTAATATTTTATTTTAATGCTGTTCAAACATGAAACAGATTACAACCTCTATAAGACTGAAATTTCAGATAAATAAATCATACATTTTCATATAAATCTTACACTCTACAAGCTTACTGATTAGTATTTTCTAAATTTGAATGAAAAAAAATCGCAACAATCGACTTATAAATTCGTATCGGGATTAATCGGTATCGAATCGAATCGTGACCTGTGAATCGTGATACGATTCGAATCGTCAGGTACTAGGCAATTCACACCCCTAATATAGCCTATAAAGTAGATATGAAACCATTTAAGGTGGGGCTTTTGTTCAGCAGAGGCTAATTTCCTTTTCTTTGTCAAGTATGACTCTGGAATTCAATGTTTGTCAGAATGGGAAAACATGGATCATCACCATAACAACGTCTTGCTGATTTATACGTCTAGTACAATTTCAAGTGACTAACAGACAAGACATGTTCACAATCTATTCATATATTAAATATTGATGTATACGAATGAAATTAGAATGGTAAATACATTTCTGTTGATGAAATCCAAAGCAGAGCCTATGAGCAATAAGAGAAGACAGAGAGCAGAGCTTGTTGATTTCTAGCTAGATCTGTTTGGATGCCTGTGAGCAAAGCCATTAACCATTCCAGCTGCTGAAGCAACTCACGCAAAGATCAAAATAAGAATATAACATCCATGAATGCCAAAGAATGAATCCGTCTAACTGTATATACGCCTCTGCAGAGATGTTGCAGTTGGGTTTGAAAATGTGTCTTTAAAAATACTCCTCCAAATGTTGATTGAACATGGAGCTATCATTCATCATCCCTATTATATGGCATTTTTGTATTGATACAGTCCCCGTCTCACCGTTTCCATGGCAATGAGAGGTTAGATAGACTCATGTTTAAATGAAAATCTGTTAGTCACCGAGTGCAGTAAGTGCACATCTTCATTGCTTCCCCTGTTAGCTATTCATTGGGCAAGGAACAAGATTTTGTAAAGTGTGTTCTAAATGGCCCTTGCACAGGGATACGCAAGAAGTGAGCAATTATATTAAGTTATATTCTCTGGCCTTCCTGTGTGGAGTTTACTTGTTCTCCCCGTATCTCTGTGGGTTTATTGAAGACTCTAAATCAGGGTTTTTTAACCTGTACTGAACTGAACCCCACCAGTTTCCTATGCACATTCCCTTCGTTTTTGAAAAACTAAATGATTTTTTATTTTTTTCAAATTTAAGACTTAGCAACACCTTCAATTCAGAAATAAGCTTTGTGTTCATCTCCATGCAGCTGAAGGAAGTGTTGATGGTAGTAAATGGATAGATGGATGGATGGGTTTTAATATTTAAAAACAAAGTTGACCACATAGCATTTAAATTTTAGCCACGAAACTTTTGTCACATGCTTTATGTGGGCGACCACCCTCTTTCTTGCGAACATGCCCCGTAACATCTGAGAGGAAATGTGATTTAGATACATCACACGCACATCTTCATGTCACGGTCTCTCTCACGTGGCTGAGTAAAGATGAATAGGCTGAATCATGCAAAATCAAAAGAAGACAAAATCAGCTCTGAAACGACAGCCCTTGTTAGCTACAATACATGAAGACAAAAACATCATCAGCAGTATAAGATGATGCTGACTTATGCACTAAAGCAATCATGCAAAGGTTGCTTATTTAGAATGTTTTGTTTTTTGTCCAGACTGCTCAAGAACAATCATCTGCAGTGCAGACCTCAGTTAGGCCATCTTGAAGTCAGCAAACCAACCAGGTCAAATACCGAGTAGGCTTGTAAATTATAAATGCCAACCCACCTGCGCTGTCATGGTCATGCACAGCAGGTCAACTGATTGTTAATTGTGACATAAGACTGTACTGCTTTTTGCCCTTGAACAACTAGTGCTTTGCTGTTGTTGTTTTTGCTCACTTGAGTCTTCAGAAATCAGATTTTACCCTGCGATTGTGTCCTGCCTAAGTGTACTGTATTTAGTTGGTCTGTTGTGGTGTGTATTTACTATTTTGCTGTTGAAAATGTAAGAAACTAGCCCCTATCAGCAAGTCTTATCCAATCAGATCATTCTGTGCTCTCAGCATATGCATCAAATGAAAATGTGAGAGCATGGTGAATGGCTGGAAGCTTTGACGTGACAGCACAAGACAAACCACTGCTTTATCAAAGGAAGATGAGAGCAATATTGGGAATGGATAGATCAGTGGATGGGGGAAGGCCAAGCACAGTGAGAATGTCCAGCGAGAAATGACAAATGGGAAAAACTCAGCAAAAGAGGCTATGATTAAAAATGTATGAGAAATCCATCCATCAGTTTTCTTCTTCACTTCGTCCAGCATTTCCAGGGGGTCTATATTTGTGCCTAGTGCAAGTCTGAACTGAGGTCGAACTGTGCACATGGTATTTCACATATGCACGCAGATTGCCGCAGTGCAAATGGAAAAAAAATAAGGAAAAAATAATAATCACGATTATTTTGGGAAGAATAGAAATCACGATTATTCAAACAATTATTTATTTTTTGGTACAAAACAAGAAAATGTTTAAGCATTTACAAATATTAAGACCGATTTAAAAAAAATGTAATGATTTATTTATTTATTTATTTATTTTGACAAAAGAAGTTGGAGTACACCTTGTGCAGCAGGATGATCATTTATTTTTTGGTACAAGAAACATTTACACATTTAAAAATATTAAGATCAATTAAAAAAATAGAAACACCATAATTATGTAAGTTCCTTTTGGACCAAAGTGAAATTCATGATAATATATATTTATTTATTTATGTTGGCAAAAACTTGAAGCTTGAGTGCAGCATGTACACTGTGCAGTTTGACGATCATTTATTTTTTGGAACAAAACAAGAAAATGTTTCAAAATAAAAAACTAAGAAAAATATGAAGACAAATAGAATTCTTTGAAACACTATAATTATGCAAGTCCCTTTTGGACAAAACAAAATTTGTTAAATTTGTTGTTTTAAAATTTAAAAAAAGGTACAAATGTACAAATTTAAACAACTCAAAAATTAGTATTTTAATTATCTTTTTTTAAAATTATGCTGATTTTGGAATTGTGGAGTGTAATAATTGAAACTGTAAGTGAATTTTGATTAATTGCACAGCCCTATGGTCAGCCATTGTGGGTGTGAACATAGCTGACTTGAATCGCAGCCAATGAAATCAACTCTTCTCATTCCCTTTAAAATAGGCGTGCAAGAGTTCAGAATCTTCCTGCACCTTGATCAAATTCACCAAAATCCCGTTACACAACCTGTGCTTATTCCATAATAGCCATTGTAAATCATTTCATTTCATTTTTTAGGGATAGAGCAGCTACAATGTGTTGTCTTGCTGAAGTTCCAGCAGAACTTAAATAACTTTTTAATTAGCATAGAAAAGAAATTAAAAACAGCAAGACTCTGCAAACAGACTGCGGGCATACTGTGTGTTAATTGTTTCGAGCACACAGCAACTTGCAGCTCATTGAGGCAGCAAAGCCTCCTATTGAGACACAGACACAAACTAACAAGGATGCTCAATTCCTGCTTAACTGGGAGCCTGCAAAGTCATCTTTATGGATTGATCCAATAATATATTAATAAAGACTAAGAGCTGGAAATGTTCAAGATGCTAAAAATGCTCCTACCATTTGCAGAGGCCTCTTTCGAAGGTCCCTCTCAGTGACAATTCTGTCGTGGTCAGTGACATAGAGACCTCGCTGGGCCAAAGTCCGAATGACAGCATCGTGGCCCAGCAGAGGCTTGGCAGGATCGTTCTTCAAGATGTGGCCGGCGGCCCGGCAGTAGAGGTCAGCAGACAACAGGAGGCTGGCTACAGGAGGTTTGAGGTGCTCCTGCTCGTACTGGTCCGTGTAGAAGGGCTCTGTCATGTCTGCCGGGATGGTGTCTGCTTCACAAATAGGAGGAAATTGGAATAATCAGACTCAGAATATCACATTTGTTATCTGAAGCATTGAACAACATAATTTGCCACAATGCTTGGCTTTACTGGACAATGAGGATCAATTCACGCCAGTGCACAGATTCTCTGGCAATATTTTTTACAGCGCTTTTTCATTGTCCCCCCTGCCAAGCCTTGGCAGTAACTTCACATGGAGATACGTGGATGAACCTGGAATGTTACTATGGCAACCACTGGAGGAGCACCACTCTATTGATTCATCTGGTCTGTATCTCTACAACATTCATCTTCCTGGGAACACCCTGTCTCATCAAAAAGAGATGCTCTGTTTTTGTGCGTGTCTTTGTGTTTTGTGTGTTTGTGTACACATTTGTGGATAAGATTTCATTTTGGCGACAAAATAGGATTCTTCCACTGTAACAAAATAAGATTAAAGATTCAGGGGGAAAAGGTTAGGGCCCAGTCACTATTACATTGACTTTTGTCATATTGTGGATGAAATCTAAGACAAAATTGAAAAGACTATTAGGAATAGGAATGTTATTCAAATGTAAGATCAGCACCAAAGGAATGATTGTACAAACTAATTTTGTGGAAACCATGTGGAAATGACCCAAACCAATTGTCTACACTTTAAACAGTCAGCCAGTCAGTCGATTAATCACCTCCTCATGACCACTGTCAATAAGGTCATCTACAGATGGACTCTTTGTCAATACAGAAATACAGCCTTCTTTGCTCAAAAGATTTTAGCATTTACATTCACGTCATGTGATACAGTAATGATATATTTCGTTATATGAATATTCCCTCATGCCCCATCTATAAGTTAAAAGAAGTCAAAGCTGAGTTATGATAAATGGCCACTGCAACCAATAGAAAATCCTCGTCTGGTTCATATAACCATTTCAAGTTGGTGGCATGGTTCAAGGGGTTTTCATTCGACCAAATTAAATCCCAATTTGCTACAAATTAGCTTAGCATATCAGATTCCTAAATGAGAAGATGAAAATGTTTACTTTAACGATCTAACGTGGATTTTGTTTCGCTCATTTCAGCATTTGTTAGCATTCAATTATTGAACAAATCACAATTTTATTTTGTTTCAACTTATTAAAGCACATTTTTTAGTACGGTATATGATACATTTGGATTATACAAAGGCAAGCCATTTAAAATACATGGAATGGGACTTTGTTACCTTGGTTTTACTCTATATTTAAATACTTTGTATTAGTTTGAGAAATCATCTGGTCAGCTAGGCAGGCTTGTATTGACTACACAGCACTCTTGCATGGATGCAGTAAGAGAGATGCATGAGAAGCATTCAGAACAGAAAAGCGTAGGCTGAGATCTAGATATACGGCAAACCTACTCGCTCGCTTGCTCACAATCTCTGGAGGGCTATATTTTTGGATGTAGCCCATTTCATTCAGTGCTGATTGAATATGCACTGAGCATCTGCAAGCCAAGAATGGACGACAGTGTTCCTTTAATTCTCTCCTTTTTTTATTTTATTTTTTTTAAACTAAATTTCTCATGAAACTTGTCAATGTGAGACAACAGAAGAACAGCTATGCTTTTGTGAAAATATAATGGACTACCAAAGCTAAATACATAATGTAGTACATTGTATATGTAAATAATTTGAATTAATCCCTTTTATAGTATAGGTGAATATTCTATACCAAATCAGGGTCATAGCCCTGAATGTTTGGATATACAAGTTGTATAATACAACAAGCCCATTATTAGCCATTACTATTCAAAATATACATTTATTTACATGTCCAGTATAATGCTTTCTCTCCATAATGCATGTTAAATGGCCATTGAAAGGGGACAAATGTTAGTGAAGATTCAGTCATTAGGACAACATCATCTGTAATAAACCTTATTTTATTTACCAGCTGAGGTGCCACACATAATGCTGATTTTGTTTTTAATTATTTATTTATTTATTTACTGTTTTAAGTATGAGATGTGTGCAGTGATTTCAAGGTTACTCCTTGACACCCAGTACCCTGAGTTATCATCACATAAAGAGACTGTAACAAATCGATCACTCTAAACCACTCAGGGAATTGCATTTATCTAATCTTGTAAATTGTGTTGTGTTTCTCCTTCCCACAGTTAGAATGATTCGCATGATGCATCTGAGGACAAAAGGGTTACTCTGTCAAGGTGGCACAGGTAATATAAACAAATATTATACCGTATGTGTATGTTGGTTCTTTGTTGTTTTTGTGACATACAAACATAGCACGATCACATTGCAGATGGAGGTGCTGAAATGGTCAAGGACTACAACAAAAACAATGATGAAGGTATAGGTAGCTGATACCTACCTCTCCCATATGCTTTGGAGAGAAGCCATGAAAGACTGCAACAGATTTTCGCCCGGGAGAAGTCATAGTGTTCAAAAGACTTGATAGCTGGAGCAACGAAGACCTTCTTCGCATTATTTACGTCCTGAACTTCACCCATATTTCCACGCAGTCGTTTTCTTCAGTCCTTCACAGCAAAGCAGCGCCAAAGCATCACGCGAGTGGAATTCGATGGGAAACAATGAGTAGCTGTCAAATGAAAAAGACGGAACAGCGTGTTGGAAGGGGTTACTGTCTCTCAAATACGCCTCGTTGACCAAATGAATCGAGGCGTTTTTCATCCATTCATTAGATGAGACGGGATTCTTCGCACAAAGCAGCAGGGTCGCTTTCCTTGAATTTCACAGAGAAAAGTGGTCTTCATTTGGGTCGGAAATGTGACGGTTTCCATTCTTTGATAGATCTGAAGGATTTTTTTCCCTTCGTGTCCATGTGTTGTTGTGTAAAATATCTTTGTCTTTAACTCGCTTTTCGTAACGCTAGTGCCGTGGTGCGGTTTCCCTCCCTGCAGCGGCGAGCTTTTCCAACCACGCTCCAGCCAACCTCTGCACCCAAATTGGGTGTTGTGCGCATGCGCGCAGGGTGCTTTCATGAAAAGTGAAAAAATTGCAGTTTTTTCCTGTATATTTTAAACCAGTCTTTCCCAACTTTTGAACGAAGGCCCCTATATAAAAGTATCACGACACATCATCAAACAAAAAATATCCCCCCCACAAAAAAATGAAAATAAATGTACTTACTCACTGTAGGTACAAGACGGGCATGTTTAATTGAACTCAATGATACGGCACTTGGATGAAGAATGACATATTCTGTTGCATGAATGGTAACATGACAGGTAGATAGATACACATTTGTTGCACTTGCTGCCATCTAATGGAAGAGTACTGGCCGTGTACACCTTTCATCAGTCACTTATGATACTCCACTGACACTGTGAAAGAATGTAAACATGCTTTAAATATACAATCAATATTATTCTAATGTGCTATATATACAATCAATATTATTCTAATGTGCTATCTATCTATCTATCTTTCTATCTATCTATCTATCTATCTATCTATCTATCTATCTATCTATCTATCTATCTATCTATCTATCTATCTATCTATCTATCTATCTATCTATCAAATAAATCTGATGTTTACATGAAGCATATCTATCTTTTCTTTATTATCTTTCTGTGCACATTGCAACAGGCATGTTTCTTTTTATTGTTTTAATTTTCTATGTACAGTATGCTATTGTATAGCAACAATTTGTTAGTATATGGACTACATAAGTACTTGTACGTGCCCTACTCCTTGAACATGTAGCTAAATTATGGAATTTATTTTGACAAATTTTCCTTCCTTCCTTTAATTTTCTATTTTATTTTAACTTGTTTTTTTTTTGTTACACTTGTAATGTGTTTATGTTTATATGTTCAAAACGAATAATCAAATCGAGCATATTAAATCATGGCTTGCATTGTTCTTTTCTGTAGACAGAACTTTCATGACTTGACTGCCAAAAGCAGAGCGAGTATCTTTTATGAACTACAGTTCCCAGGATGCTAAGGTCATTACGTCATTATTATGCGTCTTTGTCGTGCTTGTTTTGAAAGGCAGCAAGCGTAACATTCTGGCAATCTTATCGTGTTATATATTTGAAGATGCCTCTGAACGTTGCAGGTTCGTATTTCTTTTTTCTTTTTTTTTTTCATTACAAAATGTTGACTTCATTTTAATTAGCTATTTACTCTTGCTGTGCGATCATCGAGATTCCAGCGGCAGCAGCACACGATAATTTATGATACTGTGGTCTCGCAGTAAGATACTTCGAAATAAGTTAATAGTATATATGTCTTTATTTATTCTCGAGTAAACTGATACAACTCGTGCTCAAATATAAGAAGTCCACAAATTACTTTTGATATATACATTTCGCTAACACCATACTTGGTTGCGTATCTGTGTTCTCAGATTAATAGCTCGTAAAATGTTTATGCCAAGAGCCCTTAAAGTGAAGAGACCGGCAGACGACGCAAACCTTGTTTTGAAAAAGCATAAAGGTCACACTGATCAGGATCTGGACAATGGTGAAGGAGGTTCTACGCCGCATGTTCCACAAGGGCTCAAAGACTGCAAAGTTCTTGATACCACAGTAAAAGCAGGCGGGACTCCTGTTGCTGTGGTTGCGATCCCATTACAAGAGGGGCAAGAGTGTTCTTCAAGTGGTACTGAAGAAGAGGAGGAACCAGTGAAATCATTCAAAAAGAATCAGAGATGGGCAGAGCCAGGAGAGCCTATCTGTGTGATGTGTGGTCGCTATGGAGAATACATCTGTGACAGGACTGACAGTGATGTTTGCAGTCTCGAATGCAAAGCCCAGCACTTGGCCCAAATGGGGTTAGGGATTGGGGCAGAACTGTTGTTTAATCAGAAGGACACAAATAGAGACAAGGAAAGTCCTCAAGCTGAACTTTCTACAGCTTCTATAAGGACATTTGATTTAAACTATTCCTATAAGGAGGATTTGTTCATATCAGGGCTAACTAATGAGCAGGTGCAGCATATTAAACAAGAGCTGGGCATTGAAACCCAGGGGACGGATGTAAGGAGGCCAATCATAGAATTTGAGCACTGCGGCTTTCCTGCTACTCTTAATGCCAACTTGAAGTCGGCCAGCTATGATGTGCCCACACCAGTGCAGATGCAGATGCTGCCTGTTGGTCTCACCGGCAGGGATGTGATCACAAGCGCTGACACAGGGTCAGGGAAGACTGTAGCCTTTCTCCTGCCAGTTGTCCTGAAGGCCATGAAGGTACAGTAACTCATTGTTTCATTCAATTAGTGCTGTCAAAGTTAAAGCATTACCTAACTAATTCATCACAAAAAATATTGCATTAATCATGTATTAACGCAGATTAATCACATTAATTTTGACCGCAGATGATCCTTTAGCTGACAGCGGATGGTTACGTTAAAGCACAGGTTGTGTTTGAGCAATAAAAATAAATACATACATTAGAGTAAAGCATTTAATAAATTTTTGCATATGACATTCAGAATATTTGTTTATGTCAAACTATCTGAGTCATTTTTTTTTCATTTTAAATTATGCAAGTAATTAACAGATTAGAAACAAAAAAGGATGAGTCTGTACAGTGGATGCAAATTTTTGAAGATGTCCCATTAACATTAAAGCAACACTAAGGAACTTTCATTTTACGTTGATAATGGCGGCGCCATATGGGCAGAAGTGGTAATGTTATGTCTGAAAGAAAACCACATTTCCCATGAGAAAAAGCACATTGCATCGTTTTTTTTGAGCTCACGCCAGCGAGTGAAAGCCGGACCTCTGTTGATCCTTGACTGTTCTTTTATCTGGGTAGATTCCATTTTTGTATTTGAAAGCAGTAATCGTGTGTCGACATTCAATTTGACGTCCGTCTTTGTAACGAATGGGGAAAGGGGGGAAGTGACGTATGCCATAAAGCATTCAGAACAATTGTAGATTTTTTTTGTGTGTCAGTGTTCCTAACATCCTCATCAAAGTTGCTTAGTGCCAGTAAAAATGATACACAGAGCCCCTCAGGCAATGGCAAATGTACCATTCAACTAGTTTTACGTCGACGTTTCATCAGAAGAGTAATGAAAATATTTTATTATGGTTGAAAAGTTCCTCAGTGCTACTTTAAAAGTTGAAAAAAATTAACACACAATTAACACATACATAATATCTTTAAATTTGGCAGGCAAAAAAATGTTGATTTAAAAAAAGCCTCTTTAATTTAGCCATTAATCGTGATTTATCAAAATTCTAAGATGCGATTAATCTGATTAAAAATGAAATTGTTTGACAGCTCTAGATTTAATATTATATTGGCATTAAGTTACAAATCAGTGGTATGCTTGTGGCAGCATGGTGAAATAATTGTAAGGACGTGCCTCACAGTTCGGTGATCTGGTTTTAATCTCTTCTACCCATCTGTGTGGAGTTTGCATGTTCTCCCCATGTGTGTTTGTGTTTTCTCACACACATGCATGTTAGGTTAATTGAAAGCACCAAATTACCAAATGTGAGTGTTAATACAACCAGTGCAAGATACAATCCGCCACACTCAAAGTCAGTTCGGATTGGTCTTCGGTACCTGCAAGTTGCAACCCTAATGAAGACAAGTGATATACCTTGTTTTATTGTGGCACGTGTACCCAACTGCAGTATATCTTCTCTTTAAGGAACAAACTCAAAGTGTGGGAAGCCCGGTGGCACTCATCCTGACCCCCACCAGAGAACTGGCTATACAGATAGAGAGACAGGCTAAAGAGCTGGTGATTGGCCTTCCGAATATGAGAACTGCCCTGCTGGTGGGCGGCATGCCTCTCCCCCCTCAGCTCCACCGTCTCAAGAGCAGCATTAAAGTATTAAATTCAACTTTCTCCAACAATCCTCATTGAAAATATTTACATGTCAAAAATGATTTGACATTGATTTTTTTTTTTTCTCATATGGATCATTTGCAGATCGTCATAGCAACACCAGGGCGACTCCTCGAGATTTTAAAGCAGAAAGCTGTACACCTGGGTAAAGTGAGGATTGTTGTGGTTGATGAGGTATGACCGACACTATGCAGTTCTGAATAAAGGCAGTAACTGGTTACTAAGACCACTAAGTGTTGTGATATATTTTGCAGGTTGACACTATGCTAAAGATGGGCTTCCAACAGCAGGTACTAGAAATTTTAGAGCACGTCCCTGAAGATCACCAGACTCTACTGGCATCAGCCACCATCCCGACAGGGACAGAGGAGCTGGCGGCCCGACTGGTGCGTGATCCGATCCGTATTGCTGTAGGAGAGAAGAACCAGCCCTGCGCCAATGTCAGACAGATCCTACTGTGGGTTGAGGAACCCTCGAAAAAGAAGAAGCTGTTTGAAATTCTCAATGTAGGTTCTGTACACAAGTGGTTGTAAAGTTGTGCATTTATGAAAAAAAATCGAAAATACACATAGTATAAATAACTACATTCATTCATTTTATTAATGGGATTATGATTGCTAGTCTGTTAACGCACCATAAAGGTATAGGGTGGTGTTGTCCAGATAATGACACCCACAGCTGCAGCTCTGGCCTCTGGCTGCAGGAAATGGGTGTGACCCGAGTCATGACTGCACTCCAGGAATCCCAGTAATGCTTGGACCATTTGTTAATGCATACTATAAGAACAGTCTTCATTTTATTTATGTATTTATTTATTTTTTTATGTTGGTTAGAACATAGTGTGAAATAGGGAGTCCATATCTGTGCAGATGTATGACACATTTTGCTGTGTTCTAACTTTCTCTCAAAGTGCAGTTCATTGGGTAGTTTGCAGGAATTTGAAACATTATTTTCTTGATTTCTAGAGGGAGTTAAGTATTCTAGTTGGAGAGTGTTAAAATTAGGATTTGTAGATGAATTTTTCACAATGCCCCAAAACCTATTGGCTGGCAAACAGTCCAGGGTGTATCCCGGCTCACCTATTGATCCTAATGGGGACAAGTGTTTTTTAAAATGGATAGATAATATGACAATGTATATGGTTACACCTTACCACAATGCATCTTTTCTCAATGAAATGTTATAATGCAGGGAAAAACACTTCAGAAAACTAAAATAATAATTATTATAAACCCTTGGTCTAATCATAATTTGGTACAGTGCATTCTTATTTATTTTCTCTAATCCATCATACAACTTTTTTTTCCGCTCTGATTTTACAGGACAATAAGTTGTACCAACCTCCAGTGGTAGTATTTGTAGACTGTAAACTTGGTGCTGATCTGCTATGTGAAGCGGTTGTCAAGGTGACCGGACTTAATACAGTGGCAATCCACTCTGACAAGAGCCAGTTGGAACGTAACCGCATCCTCAAGGTGAGGCCAGCGTCACCCAGAACACGCAAGGTTGAGAAGATAATTGGTTGTGCCCCATCTACTCTGGATTCAACACCGCTTTGCTTGATCATTTGTTTCTGTCTCTTTTGAGATTGATTACCAATTAGTAGTTCATTACAAATTGGTGTTGTTTGCTGTCTTTACTAAGCCAAGACAAACTGATCTACAATACAGATGTTGCATTATTATTCTATACTTGTTTGATGTGTAATTGTTGTGTTTGTTCATTTGTGTCTTCAGGGGCTTCTGGATGGTGACTTTGAGGTGGTGATCAGTACAGGTGTGCTTGGCAGAGGGCTGGACTTGGCTAATGTGAGAGTGGTGGTTAATTTTGATATGCCAAACACCATGGATGAATATGTCCATCAGGTTAGTGCCTTTGCAAACAGATTTTTGCTTCAATTGTAATCATCGGCGCACAAACACACATTTGTTCCTGTTTAGGTGGGAAGAGCGGGCCGCCTGGGTCACAGGGGAACTGCCATCACCTTTCTAAACAACAACAATAAACGTCTGTTCCTGGGTGTGGTTAATAGGGTCAAACCAACAGGAACCATCCTACCCCCACAGCTCCTCAACTCACCTCACCTCCATGAGCAGCAGAGGAGAGAAAAACAGCAAGCCAAGTTTGGGCCTGGTGACACAATAGTGAACAAAAATAACCTCATCGATATTATCAAGAAACATGACAGACGCAAAAAATAGTCATGCAAATAAAAGCCCTTAATTGCTGAGAAAGTGTTCATTAAAATATTTATTCTTGTATTGCTCTCAATAGTTATACAGTAATGAGTGTGTTGGGTGAAAGTGCTGAACCGTTGCTGTTTTTCTTTTATTATATATATTTAATAATAAAGTGATTCACTTGTAAAATTAATGTACAGTATAATAAAAGTGCCACACTGCTCTTCTAGCAGTTTGGTTGTTTAAAAAAAAAAAAAAAAAGCCATAGGGCACGAACCATTTAGAAGCTGAGAGCTACTTCTTTGGTACTGATTAATGTGAAGGGCTACTAGTTTGATAGACATATATATATATATAACACATTAACAAATACACAGAAAATCAACAATTATTTGTAAATTATTTTTCCTCTGTTGTAAAGTTAAATACGAATAGACGCAGAATTATAAAACAGTCAAATGTTTTGCCTACAATTATATTTATATTGATGTAAGCATTAACGGAGCAAAATAAATAAAAAAAAATGTTATTTTCATTCATGAGATTTCTATTTATTTTTTATTTTTTTGCAAATATTGGCGAATTACCTTAATGAGGTATTGGAATTATATTCTGCCAAAAATAATCAGTAAGGCTAAAAACAAAAAAAAAAAACAAACACATTTTGGTCAGGCCCTTTATTATACTATGTCACAATTAGGTAATAATATTTATGTGAAGGCACTGATATAAGTGTTGGGAAACTGACACATTAAATATGCAGCATATTATATTCATAAATATCTGCCAGTTTTCACATTAACAATTGAGCACCACTAGTAATTTCTGGGAAATCACAAACGTCCCATCGCTTGATTGCTATTTTTAGAACTGGCCGCATGATACATGTATTCTCGGGCTCCCTGGTGCCCGTCCGCACCACTTTGGTAACCTTTACGCTGAAGCGGTAGATTTTCTGTAGTTTCAGATACTGGCTTTTACCAGAGTCATACAGATAAAATTTTTATTTTATTTTTTTTAAATACATTAAACTTTGTTACCACGGATACAAATATATTGCTAAATATCGGTTGTTTTGTCAGCCTGATAATTTGGTTTTAAGCAGTACGGTGCTTCCACCTAGTGTCGGCCTGAGGTGCTTACATTAGGCAACGTGAAGATGACGTCATTAGTTGAAGAATTAAAGCATCCAATCAGCTGCCGCTTGGATTTGAAATTGAGGCGGGCGAAGCGGAAGCGATCAGGAGTGTCGTAAACAAGAATATAGTAACTGTTTTACCGCGGACGAAAGTTTTTATTTTTACATCGTTTTAGGCGAACTTCGGGTTTTCTTCTAGTTCTTAACAGTCGTTAAAATGTCGTTATTCGGCGTGCAAGCTAAAAAACGCACAGTTTATTACGACCAGCTAATGTCGACAACCAGGACTCCAGGCAGAGAGTGTTTGGCCGAACGAAAGACACTCAAAACTCCGTCCGGGGATTCTGCGAGTGGGGACAGCGATAAAAGCAACATCTTGAACCGGACGTATGTCCTCTCTGCGTTGCCAAAAAGCGGACAGACACCCTACCGCGGCCGGCTCGTTCTTCAAAGGAGGTCACGGCGAAAGACCGGAGCTGATACTGCGGAGGACACGGTGGTGGAGCGCGGCCAAAATACTGTCACAACAGCTCCCGAGAAGAGAATGACATTGCAACGGAGGCCCAAGACGCCCTCCCTGGATAAAAGTGCTCAGGTTTCGCGTGTGGTCAGTGTGAATGCACACGCAACTCCTAAAATCCTTCAGGAATCCAACGGTAGGACTCCCACTTTATGCCGCTCTATTAGCTTGAGAGAGGCTGCGAGTAAAAGACAACACACAAATCACTTGGAAACAGAAGTGGACATGATGCACAACGAGACGCGATCCTCTTCATCCCAGTCAGTATCCTCGACAGGTAGGCCGTCCGATGAGCAATCCCAGACGTTCAAAACCCCCACTAAAAAGACGCCGTTTGTCAAAATCGCCGCACGGAGAGACGTCTTCGAGAAACTGACTGTGAAAGAAGCTCCTAAACCAGTGATCAAATCAGTGAGTTTAGACAGATCTAAATCCAGAGTGACCAAGCAAGTAGATTGCAGCAAACCAGTCCAATTTCCTCGAACAAGTAAACCTGGTGTGCTTAAAGCAAGCACAGCATCGCAGGTGAGGCCTACTGCTACGACTTCATGCTTGATGAAGCCAGAAAACACCAGGACGGTAACGTCCACGTCTGCACCAGCACCTAAAAAGTCCTTGCCTTGTGCCAGTGAGGCCTCCAAGACACAAGACTCACTAAAGATGGAGAACAGTGCAGTGACTGTAGCAGTCCGTGTACGCCCTTTTAATGCCAGGTTTGTGTTTACATGATTAAATGTATGTCAAAGTAAATGGTCTTTTAAAATTAGATGTCATGCTACAACCCATTAGGAAATTCCCTTTAATATTTGTCTCATTACAGTGACAGTGCTTGAATTTTTTCCTGATGATGTGTCGTGAAACTGTCCTAGTTGGAAAACCACCATGTTTCTTCATCCTAGGGAGAAGGCAGAAAATGCCTCACAGGTGATTTTCACGAGTGGCCAGGAGACAGTTGTGCAGCATCCAGACTCAAAACAGAGTTATTCCTTCACGTATGACTTCTCCCTGTGCTCCGTGGATTCGAGTAATCCCACCTTTGCCAGCCAGCAGATGGTGTACGAGACACTAGCAAAACCTCTACTGCTCCGGGCTTTTGATGGATTTAACACCTGCCTCTTTGCTTATGGCCAAACTGGTTCTGGCAAGTCATATACGTGGGTATTATTTATCCAGGCTTAATTCATTTCCATTCATCTTTTCAGTTGACTTAGTGCTTGAATGTTGTGCTTGAAAGGTCTGCTGATCTGCGTTTTATTTTAAATGTTTGTTTGCCAGGATGATGGGCTTTGGAGAGGAGGCTGGAGTCATCCCTCGGTTCTGCCAGGAACTTTTTTTCAGGCTTTCCTCCATGGAAAATGAACAGGTACTTTATGTGGTTGTATGTTATGTTGAGCTATTCTATTGGCATTTGCACACAGAATGTATGTGCAATACAGGACTTGCTAATCACGTCATTAGGTACACCAAAATTCACAATTCTCAAAATTTAAATTTGAATTCATGTTGGACAATTAAGTATATTAAAATTTATTTAAATTATTTTATTCAATCAGCCCATCAATGTATGACACCCGTGGAGTTAAAGGCCCAGTATGCCGGTTTTACTCAGGAAAATGCACTTTTTAAATACAGGATGTACACACTTTAACTTTCTCTCAGTCTACTAATCTGGGTTTATGTTAATCTGGTGGTGAGTTTGTCCTAAACCCCCACGCCCCCAGCCTGTATTTTGTCATTTTGTGTTTGTTTTGTAAACAGCGGGACACAAACCTGGCATTAAAAGGGTTAAAATGCGATTGGCTGGAGGGGTGTAAACACTGTGTTTCCACAGACACGTCCCGCTGTTTACAAAACAAACACAAAATGGCAAAATACAGGCTGCGGGTGTGGGAGTTTAAGACAAATCACCCCCACACGTTAAGAAAAGCCCAGATCTGTAAATTGAGAAGTAGGTTGTTTGTTTAAATCCTGTATTTAAAAAGTGCATTTTCTTGAGTGAAACCGGCAGACTGCGCCTTTAAGCCACAAAAATGAAAAATGGCTATAAATTATGTTTAACGTCACTGTCTATTACTGTAGGTATTTCAAATTTGGTTACTGTGCCTACTTCAATCAGATGGCGTTAGATTATGGCCAAAATATTAGGTAACTTTGGTTGTGGCTTCCCAGGTCAAATGTCATGTTGAAATGAGCTACTTTGAAGTCTACAATGAGAAGATCCATGACCTCCTGGTGACCAGAGAGGATCCAAACCAGAGGAGAATGCCTGTATGTATTGAACAGTTAATTATAAATAAAAATAAAATTATGCAAAGTACCTTGTGAAAAAAATGTACCTGGACTGAGGTAAACCACTTCAACATGGTTGTGGTCATTTGGCCTTTTTTGTTTTTAGAATAAAGTTGCATTTATTGTTTCAGCTGAGGGTGAGGGAACACCCAATTCATGGGCCTTATGTTGAAGACCTATCAGCGTAAGAATACTTTTTTTTTTTTTGTCTTTATGTTTGAAATGTCTTGTGCTGAGAGCTTACTTGCCTTGTTTCTTTACAGGAATGTTGTGGGATCTTACGACGACATTCAGGTATGTAATCATTTTATGTGTTCCTGTGAATATAAATACTATAAACCCCGAAGGCCTGTTCTAAAGCTATTACTGACTTTATCATTTTTCCAGGGATGGTTTGAACTGGGAAACAAACAGAGAGCAACAGCCGCCACTGGGATGAACGATAAAAGCTCAAGATCTCACTCCGTCTTTACCCTTGTTATGACACAGACAAAGGTGCGGTACTGGGTCCTCATAATTTGAATGCATGTACAGTTCCTGAAAGCAATTGTTTTTTTTTGGGTTACCGAGTACTTTCCATATGAGTATGTATAATGATACATGTGCTGGTTCACAGACAGAGTTGGTGGAGGGAGAAGAACATGACCACAACATCACCAGTAAGATCAACCTGGTGGACTTGGCAGGCAGCGAACGGTCAAACACCGCACAGACAAGTGGAGATAGACTCAGGGTACAAACATACATTCACACTTTCAAAATCAATATAAGGAAGGATTTGTATTTGTAATTTTTTAACAACTTATGAAAGAAATGTGCATGTTTTAGATTCATCAGTAGTGCCTTGTTTACTGTTATGCACAAATCTACAGTACGGATAATTATTTTCCACCATGATAATGAGAATTTTCTGCATCCTTTTAGGAGGGTGCTAGCATAAACAAATCTCTGCTGACACTTGGAAAAGTCATCTCTGCACTGGCTGATCAAGCATTAACGAAGAAGAAGGTCTTTATACCCTACAGGGAGTCTGTCCTTACATGGTGAGTTTGTTTAAAAAACATTTCAGATATATACAACATAGACAAAGTCAGGTTTAGTTGGATGACCTCCCCTTCAATCATCTTTACCTCTTGATCAGGTTGCTAAAGGAAAGCCTCGGCGGCAACTCCAAGACGGCCATGATTGCCACGCTGAGTCCAGCAGGAAGCAGCGTGGAAGAAAGCTTAAGCACTCTGCGCTACGCCCAACAGGCCCGCACAATCATAAATGTGGCCAAGGTCAACGAGGACACAAATGCAAAGCTCATCCGAGGTCAGATATGCTCTTCTGAATTTTAGAATTTGAATTTGCAGACCTCTGAGCTATAGTGATTTCAGTGAATCGATTGTTATCTAAATGGAGTTTGTGTGGATGACCAGTTGTGTGATCTGTGTTGACTTTGCCACTCACACCTTGCTGCCCAGGGAAAACAATGTTTATCTTCTGATCAATTCATTTTTTGTTTTTCGCACTTTTTGTTGGTGTTCTTTTAGAATGTAGGCCCTTTCTGACTTTTCATCCTTTATGATTTGTCTGTCTCTGCCTCTGTAAGTTCCTCTCGTTCCCTTTCTTCATATGAAAATCTTTACTTTTCCTGTTTATGTCTTGCTCTTGATCTCCCCTCTCTCCCCCATGCCCTCCTGTCTGCCCGTCTATCCATCACCAGCTTATGCCCTACCCACTTCAATTAAGGGCCGGGCCCTGACCTTGCCTCCGGGTCTTATTTATGCACTGTCAGCTGCACATGGCGGATAACTGTCATGCAAGTATTATTTTTCATCAGATCATCAGGCTCCCGTTTGACATTTTTAGCACGAAGGGGAGCTAATGCTGTGGATTTCGCTCACGTCCCCTGACACAGTATGAAAATCAAAGTGGATGCGACTCAAGGGTTACAATTTGGGTCAATGTTAGGTCCATAATGTTCTTTTGATGAGCCAAACTTTATCTGGAGTCACCTGTTGAGTAACTTTGTGATTTCATATAGACATCAATACATTTTTGTTATACTTTGGCGTGTTGCTCAGAATTGAAGGCGGAGGTGGAGAAACTGCGAGCGGCTCAAGCGAGTACCCGTGGTATTGAACCAGAGCGGGTCAGGCTCTTTCAGCAGGAGATCACTGCTCTGAAGAACAAACTCTGCCAGCAAGAGCGAGAGATGGTTGAGGCCAACAGGTCAGCTTTACTGCAATAACCATGAATATTCATTTTAATAATTTGATTCAGTGATGCGATAAAACATAGTTTCAAATTATGAAGTGTCATATTGAGATGTCCATATAGCAAATAATTTTCTATATGCTAAATGCCAAATGTGTTGGTTTTGAAAAATGTGTTGCATGTAGTAAACATCAACAATTGAAGATCTTGTTCACAGATTGATTTATTCCTCAGTGGAAGGACACATCCACTTTTTGCTTTTTTTCAGCTAAAACAAGTTTTCTTTCCCTAACGTTTTGAACAAGGATACTTGAGTTGATTTTAATCATTTTTTAAATGTTTATTCATTATTTTTATTTATAGTATTTAATAAGAAACAGTATTTCACATAGTGTTTATTTCTTTTTTATTATTTTTTTTGTTAAATAAAAATTTAGGGAATGGAGAGAGAAACTCGAGCAAGCTGAAATTCGCAAACGTGAAGAAACCAAAGAGTTGCAGGTATGTTGCCCTGAAAAGAAAGTTCACTGGCCAGAACCGAAATGCCATACCATCATTTCCTCTGATTATCTGCAGAAATCAGGCGTGACATTTAAGGTGGATAACCGTCTCCCCAATCTGGTGAACCTGAATGAGGACCCTCAGCTGTCTGAGATGCTTCTCTACATGATCAAAGAGGGCCGAACTACAGTTGGCAAACTCAAGCCTGACTGCACACATGACATCCAGTTGACCGGAGCCCTCATTGCTGACCAGCACTGGTGAGAACGAATGCAAATGGTCATCAGCCACAACAATATGTACACCTACAAAAAAAAATGTGTCTGTAGGTTATATTTCACTTGAATACATTTTTTAAACCGTGACACATACAATAAATATAAGAATAACGTAAAACAAAATGGCAATGTGGGGAAAAGTCCGTAAACAACACATTTTATTTAATACATGCTCAAATTGTAATGGGTTTCTTTCCTGTTTCAGTATTATAACCAACAGCCATGGTACCGTCAGCATCACTCCCATGGAAAATGCCAAGACCTTTGTGAATGGAAACTTAATATCACAATCAACTGTTTTGCACCATGTAAGTATGCAAAATAGCTTGCCTTTTATTTTAAATTCAGTGTCAGTATCTCATGGGCAAATTTATGCAAACCCTTTATGATCAGTTTACCAACCTGTTTGTTTTATAAATACTGTACATCTATTTCTATCTCCAGGGAGACAGGGTGATTCTCGGTGGAGACCATTACTTGCGTTTCAATCATCCAGCAGAGGTGCAGAGTGGAAAGCGGGTTTCATGTTGGACAGATGCAGGCGACGGCCACAAAGACTTTGAGTTTGCCAAAAATGAACTGCTTGCAGCTCAGAGAGCTAAGTGAGTGAAAAGGACACATAAACAAAGTGTACAGTGGTCCCCTACTATTTTCAGGGAAGAGGGACTGTGCGACAGTGAGAGGAAAGGAAAGAAGAGAGAGAAGAAGGAGAAAAAACAAACAAACCTGAGCTGGTTTTGAACTGGGGACTTGCTGCTTACAGACCAACCACACTAACCACTATACTAATTGTTCACTTAGGTTCAACAGTGCAAAAGTTTTACTTGTAGTTTACACAAGTGTCAGCCAGAACCTTTTTAAGATAGCCAATTGTTATTGCATTTTGGCATTGCAAATGTGAAGTATAATTGATTACTTTGAATTCAATTGGACAGAATGTTTACTGATAAAGGCTACTTTTGTCACTATCCCATGGAGGTCTCAGAGAAAGTGGGCATGCGTTTAGTCCGCAGAGGCGGTGCGGGGGTGGGTCCGCACGTTATGATGTCATAAAGTGCCAACAGCTCGTTTTCTCAAGTTGGGATGGGCTTGGAGAGCAGAATGACCTAGAATTTCTCATAGAAGGGCGGATGGAGGAAAACACAACTTGATGTTTTTGCTGAGGAATTAGCATTTTAACACTGCTAAAAGCTCCAAAAAGTTGATTTTTCATGTTGCTGTCCCTTTAAAAACGGTGATAAACTGGCATATTTGCGTTGCACACCCTCAGTCAGGAATTCCCTCAATCATATTTTTTTTTGTCTCCCAGGCTGGAGGCAGAAATTGAAGAGGCTCAGGTGAAAGCCAAAAGGGAAATGATGCAGGGAATCCAGATGGCCAAAGATGTTGCCCAAAAAGAGCTGTCTGACCAGAAGGCCCTCTACGAGGACAGGATTCGAGCCATGGAAAAAGCACTGGTACAGGAACATTTTCAAAGCAGGAGAAGTCATTTACACGCTTCCACAATTGATTGTTTTCTAGTTGCAATAATTGTGATTTTACTGATTTTGAACCACTCACAATGCACACCCATTTGGAAACGGTTGTCCTTGGACAGAGTTGAACAAACAATATGCCTGCTCTGCCTTTTCTGCTAATCCTGAGTTATATGAAAAATATCATTCATTCAGAACGAGGAAAATGAGCGTAAGCGTCTCCAGGAGCTTGACCAGCGAAGGGTAGCCAGCCAGATGGAAGAACTGAAGATGGCCAATGTAGAGTTGGGGCAGGAGGTGGACTCCCAGAAGAAACGCCTCCGTCTCCACATGGAGGCCCAGGTCAGGGTTTAGACTTACATTTTCACTTGAAAGTGGAAAGGTGGCTTATATTGTGCAGTACAGGTTTTGCGCCACCAAAATGTGGAAAAATACTCCCACACAGACCATTGTGGGCTCTCTTTAATAACAGTGGCATGTGGCGTTGTCCTAAGGTTAAAAACAGGCTGTTTAGACCAATGTGGGTGTTAAAGTGAAATAACTTTGTCTTGTCCTTTTTTAGTGTCACAATTTAAGTGTAACAGAGATTTCATGTATTCATCACAATTGTTTACTTAAGGTGATGGAGGAGCACCATGTGTGTCAAGCGAGGATTGTTGACGCATTGGAAGTTGAGAAAAAAAAGCTCAGCGAAGAGCTTGAAGAAATGCAGAGGAAACGGGCTATGAGGTTAATCCACACTCCAAGAGCCGGTGAGTCATTTTTGAGGATCAGTCGTAACCGCCCACCTTCATCATGAGTAAGCTCAGTTTTGGATAGAGTAGTGGGAGTCATTCTTTTGCCCCGGAACCATCGTGTACATCTCCTGTCCGGAATCTGATGCAAACTACAAAAGATATGAGTAGAGACACGCGTTCACGTTTTAGTTTTTAATGACTGTCAACTAAAGTGCTAAATGATTATTGTACTGAAATTCAGTTTTACTCTTTTGAGAAGTAGCGGTATTATGCAATCCAATAGGCAATTTTACATTAGTTTTTTTTAATCATTGTAAGAACTACGTGTCATGTCTTTATTGCAGCGTCTCCACGCTGGGATACGATGAAACTGTCCTTGATGCTTGAAGAAGCCAATAAAATCAGCACTAACTTGAAGAAAAACACAGTCTTCAGCAGGTTTACAAGATCACCAAATATACAGTACACACACACACAAAATCTAACGTCTAAGTCCACTAAGAATAAACTGCATCCGCTCATGGAGCCAATAATTGCACTTCATTTGTGTCCGCAGTTTGCTCCGTTTAACGTCCTAGTCACAAAGGATATTAATTGCGCTAATGACATACCAGCGCAAACAAACACGGCCACTAAGTTTGACAGCCGGGTGCACTTGTTCTCTTTCTGATTGCCACATATAGTGAGGTATATTTTGGTACTACTGTGCTTGTAGACATGAAAGCGCCGACATTGGGTGCCCAGGCCAAGGAGATGTGCTGCAAGTGCGGGTCCAAAACACAAAGCTGGGGATCTCTACTTTCTGGAGCCTCGACAAGTTTCAAAACAAGATAGTTTTCATGAGAGAAATGGAACTGGTTAGTTTAACTGTTTAATGATAA
This sequence comes from Festucalex cinctus, assembly GCF_051991245.1. NCBI lineage: Eukaryota > Metazoa > Chordata > Actinopteri > Syngnathiformes > Syngnathidae > Festucalex > Festucalex cinctus. Next base: position 13,150,505 of record NC_135420.1, read on the forward strand.
TGTATCTAAATTCTAACAATATTTTATGAAGTGCCAATCCAGTTGTACCCTAAGACCACTTTTATAAGAGCCATGACTTTTTATTATTTAATGTCTCAGAAGTATTTGGATTTTTTTTTCTCTTTAGGGGGATTCAACTTCTAAAGATGATGACGTGTTCTATGCCCCTGATGATGAGTGGGAGCAAGATATATCGTCTTCCTCTGTTTCATCTTCCACATTCTCACGTCGAAGGTAGGAATGTAACGATAACGGTGATATCGCGATATAAAAATTGCCACGATATTGTTGCAAACTGGATTATGCAGAAAACTCCGAGGTTGAGATATACAGTATCATGATGATCTATTTTCTAATATCGCCACCCTCCCCATAATATTGTGATAATTATGGTATTGTGACATTTGGATATTGTTACATCCCTATTAATATGTGCAACCAACAGGATATTCCTAGCTCAAATTGAAGTGTAAATGGTGAGACCCAACTAGCGTTCCAATGTTTTCATGATGCCAGAGGTTTTTAAAGCTGGAGACATCTTAAAGTTAGGCGGATGTGGCTGGCTGCCTCCAAATTTTATATCCAGGAAAAAAAACTGACTAACATGAAAACCAGGGAGTTGTCTACTGGAGAACAACAAGCAATTGTGAAGAGAAAATGGAAAATTTGATCAGAGCCATTGTACAAACATCTTCAATAGCCAAGAAAACAATATGGAATGTCATGAAGAAGATGGAAAGTACTCGTGTACCAAGTTACAGATGTGCAAACTGCTAGCCTCAGCAACAATTAGCAACTTTTTTTTTTTTTTTGTCAGTACGCTAAAATGTCACTAATGCTCCTCAAGTTGGAAGGCTAATGAAACATGATGATATCTGTGGTTGTTAATTCCTTCTCACTGTTTTAAATCGACATGTTTTCCATCTAGTGTATTTTAGTGCTACTGTTTTAATGTGCCTCATGACAAATGTTCTTAATCATGTCATGTTCATACTCCTGTTACATCTTTCTACGTTACTTCTGTTTTGTTTTAGGAGCCGGAGTTTATTAAAGGGCAAAAGAATCTCAGGGCGTCTTTATGAGATCCGTGTCCATCCCATTCAGAGCCTTCTTCAGGGCTCCTCCCACTCTGATGGTAAGTCTGGATCATTCAAAATGACTATTTTTATTTTATTTTTTTTTCTTCTCTTCCTTCCTCTGCGTTCGCAATTGAAATCCACAAGGCACACCAGTTGGTTCTGGTCTGGGAATCAGGAACATTCCCAAATTCAACTGCTTCTGCTGTTTCTTCTTCTTTTTTTTTTCTTTTTTTTTTTTTTTTTTTTTAATGGTAACATGCAATCCAAGGGTGTCGCCACTTGAAATAAAAATGGAGTCCTGGAGGATGATGTGACAAAATGACATTTTAATATGACTTGTAAATATCTGTGGAGACGTCATCTTCTTTCATCACTGTGTCTGTCCCAGGGTTGATGGGTGTTGTCACAGCGCCCTCCACACGTTCCAGTCCCACAGAATCTGCCATGCCTGGCATCTGCAAGGAGCTCGTGGGCCAATCAGTGGCCCGCCTACGTGGCTTTGGGGGTGCTGAGGAAAGCTTGGCTGATAGGTTGGCCTCAGATCTGCATAGGCTATACACGGCTATCCAGACCATATCTGAAGTGTATGACGGTTTAGATGATGACAGCCAAGAGAATGGTGAGTCAACCATATCTGTCCACGTCTTGAGGGTACTTTATATCTCTAGGTGCATTTCCATTACCCTCAGTTTTGCTCAAAAGGAAAGTTGCGCAACAGCAAGCTGGTAATGGAAACATTGGATTTGCGAAAAACTTTCAAATATCGCAAAACCATTTTTGCGCTCTTATGAGGTGGTTTTTGAGACATGTCAAGTATTTCGCAAAAGTATAATGGAAACACTTTTTGCGCACTCCCTGTAGTCGCGTGACACCCGCTCGGTCACGGAGGAAAGGTGTGTAATACGTTGGCCAATGGGTATTTTTATTTACTTGCATGGGCAATATTTGTTTTGAGAATTATTAATTTTCGGTATTTTGGGTTCTACATGCAAGTGTTTTGTATACTACACGTGTCATGAGCGCAAAAGAGAGAGAGGTGTAACCGAGCGAGCCTCGTCCAAGAAAGAGTTGAATAAAAGGATAGGACTTTGAAATCCTGTCCTGCCATGTCTGGTTAATTTTGCAGGGAAAATGCCAGAAAACCTTTAAACTGTTTGTAACCCGCCTTTTACCCAGCCTCCGGAAACAACATTTTAGGGTTACAGGAATTAGAGAGTACGGTCCACTCGCGTTCGTGTCGGAACTGCCTCCCGTGGGGATAACAAGTCTTTTTAAGCACAAAGCAATTTAGCGGTAGAGCCAATATGCCGCCGTTCAATGCGCGTTCCATATCGTTGCATGAGAAATGGCCGTTTCCATGGGCAACAAGCGAGACGCGGTGCATGTCGTTGTGAAATCCGTTAAATCTAGCTGCACCATAACACGAGTTATAAGAGCGCGCACATACATAACACCAATACCAAATGCCCGAACCCACCCGATGAAGGGAGAGTGTTTTTAAAGTAATGTAAACAGCACCGGGCGTCCGTCTTCCATAAACATCAAGAGCACCTCCTACAGAACAGCGAGGTCTCGCGAGACGGGACGTTCTGAGAATTGCGCTTCAGAAGCGAAAGCCTCTTCAATGGAAACACCGACAAATCGAAATTGTACTTTATCAAAATAGTACAATATTGCTTTTATTTTTGTGAAAAAGGGTAATGGAAACGCAGCTATTGATGAGACAAAAGCCCATTTTATTCACTCAAAAGCTTGACGAAAGACATTTACTGAAAAAGAAAAACATGAATCTGTCTACCGATGGTGAAGTAATATAGTTAACAAAAGTAATAACCTGCACTGATAAGGAAGGAACTGTCACGTCAAAACAGTTGACTTAACAAAACAACATTTCAAATATTTTCCAATTTTTACCCCTTCTCCTTCAGTGTTTGTGTGTAACTTGTCGGCTCAGACTCAGCTGATCAAGGCCACCACAGCTACAGAGAGTGCAGTGTTTGTCATCATGCAGTGGTTGGACAGTGTGAAAGCTTCCTCTGGCCTACTCTACACTCTTGCGGAGGAACTCAAGAGCCAAGTCAAGAAGATGGGAGGATTTCTTCAGCTGCTCATTCAAGTGAAAATACATTTCTCCACTCTTTATTCTCATACTTCTTGCAGCAATTATACAGTATATCAATTAATTGAGTGCGAAAAATCTTACCTGGCAAATAATTTTGATTTTGGCGTGGGGTGGTTAATAAAAATTCAAAGCATTGATTGACGGGTCTTGGCTGTGAGCTGCGTCTATGGAAATAACTAAGCACAGGGAATTGTCGGCCTTGAGCCTCAAACAGAACATGAATATATGGAAAATGAATCTAAATTCCTTATAAGCCTCAGTACACACATTTCTTCTACGTCCAAGTTTTTCATACATTTTCATTTATTTACGGAGCCCCGCAGAATATTGTAGCCATTTGTTCGCTTGCATTTATTCACCGCTAACTCAATTTATATTCCACCTGTAATTTTGGTCTTACTTGATGTTTGCTGAAAATGAAACTCTTCCCCACTTAGGGTTGTGAATCTGAGATCACATCAATGGTGGCCGAAGCACGAAAGAAGAGTGGTCGGTGCCTGGATGCAGCGTTGCTTGCGCTTAGCCACCTGGCGGTGTTGTCAGGCATGCCACTTAGTGTTATGGAGCTGAGTATCCAGGCCACAGGCAAGGTAACACCACCATTAATACCACAGTAGCATCTGTCTCCACCTGGCTCAGGGATTTGCCGTAATTAAGCCCAGATACAACAATACCGAGGAATAGAACATTATTAGCTGTATGGAGCTCACAGGTAAAAAAGGTATTTAAATGTGTGATATTATTGAATTATAATGGCATGTAACTACTTGAAATTGTAGTGTGTATCCTGATTTAATTAGCTTGGATTTTAAGTATTTACACATGCATGTGGTTTGAAAGTTATTTATTTATTGTGTGCTTTAATTCATGATTTTGACCTAGACATTTGTAGTTTTTCTTTTACTTACATAGACAGTGAAAATCAATTATATGTAGTATCAGAACAATCTAAAAGCAAAGTACAATTTGCTTATGAGTCAAAGTTCAGTTTTTAGAGAGTGGAAATAAATATGATTCTTATATATCCACTTTAATATATTTTCTAGGCATTGTTTGTAGCATGCCTGCTGAAAGGAACATATAAAGGTGTCCACTCCATCTTAGAAGAGAGCCTCATCACTACCAAAGAAATAATGAGAGATGCTCAATTTGCTCATCCAAGGAACACAGTAAGACCAAGAAAGCTTTTGGTTTGGTTCACCTCCCTCTTTTATGTGTTTCAGAATTGTGGACTGTATTGATAACCGGAATTTTTATACATAGTCAGCCCTTCAGAAGCTGATTTTTCTTTGTACTCATTACTGCACCAATTTGCTGGTTATATTATAATGCAGAAGATAAATTTCAAATTAACGGATGAACGTTTATGATGTCGAGTAATCTACACTACTCAGTTCGATGCAATGTTACTTCAAACGAATGCGGTAGCAAAAGATTTATGACTTGATATCAAATGGTGGTGCTTTCGATGCTCTGTGATCCACGGTGTGTAGCGGAAATTGTTTTTACCTGTACTTCTTGAAGCTGTACTCCAAGGAAACAAATAAGGAAGCCTGGCATGCCAAAAATGCACGTGGAGCATTATGGAAAAATCACCACATTTATTATTATACTGTACATAAATTTGTAAAGTTGGACATTCAATATCATATTATATAACATATAAAGTACACTTTTTTTTTTTTTTTTTTTTTCAGAACCCCTAGTACAATGGTTATTATATTTTTGGAATTTTCATTTTAGTTTTCTTTTGTTTTGAGGTTAGTTTTTTAAATGTAGTTAGTTTTAATACATTTTCAGGGTGTTTCTGTACATTTCTTACCTAGCATTGCATTTCGGCTGAGTTAAATGAAAAAGCAGGCGAGCTGAGCCAAAAGTCAAGTAGGCAAATTTGTTGCGTAGTAGCAACGTCATCTGAAGGTGTTTTTTTATTGGCTGCTGCTACATGACATCACTTCTGTATGACACACTTTCAAACATCTTTATTTCGGTTAATATCAAAATAATTACCGGTACCAAAGACTAAAACAAAGGACATTTTTGCTATTAATATAGTTTGTTAGTTTTGTAAACATAAAATGTAGTTTCAGTTAATTTCCGTTTTTTAAAAAGCATTTTTGATTTTATTTAATTTCGTTAACAAAATTGTTATTCAAATTTGTTTTTGTTTTTTTTCGTTAGTTTTTGTTCATTGAATAACCTTGGTAGGTACCGATACAATATGAAACAGTTTTGTTTTGTTTTCTCTATAGTACTATAAACGTGTATAATTCCCTTGAGTTTGGACGATGCTGATTATTATTTTTAATTGCATGTTATTCTCGAGAAATTACAGTAGTTGTGATTTTATTTTAGATTTCTTTCCACTAATTGGTGACATCCAGGTTAACATCTGTCATTTATCTATTTACAGGTGCTGCAGTGCCTCAAGTCCAAGACACTTGATTTAGCCCGCTCTATGCAAAATTACATCCATTGTCACATCATGGTGAGTTTGAACTTAACTTTCAACTCAAATATGCTACATGTTGACAACTGTGTGTTGACATATTTATTTCTTCTAGCATGAGCATGCTGTTGTTGTTGTTTTTTTCTTTTTTTTTTGTCTGTCCTAAATGGCACCCTATTGCAGGATACAGTGGAACCCCACTGTTGACCGGGGGTAAGGACTGGGCCGGGCACAAATAGTGATATCTACTCTCACTCCATTTGAACAAAAATGTCTGTGTATGCAATGTGACAAGCGCAATGTCAAATCAAGTTCATTCAACCAGTTATCCCTTTGCTAGGAATTTGAATTGAATGTTCTACAGGTGTAAATGGCAGTAAAAGCCTTTTAGTTGGATGCCGACACTCATTGTGGTATTTAATATATTTTTATTTCTTGTTTGGTATGTTTATGGTTTTAAGCAGGAGCGTGAAAATGAGCCACCAGATGTAGAGGAAAGAGAGGAAGAGGCTTCAGCTTCCAAATTGCAGACTTTGAGAGCTACAGCAGCCACATTGTTCAAGTTGAACCAAGCCATCAGGCAGCTACACTGCTCTTTGTCTAACACCCTAAGAGGTAAGATTTCTGATGCATGCCACTTACCCGTGTGCATATGCAAAAGCTCTCAAACCATTTTAACAACGAACCAAAGGCTTATTCACTTTCACAATCTTGACCATTTTTGTGGCAACTTTCCAGTCTCAACTGCTTGCAATCATTCCCCAGGTAAAGATGGACTCTCTAAGTTGAACAGCTGTAGAGAGCTCATCTCTTCTTCGGCCAAGAGTGTTGATGAGATTATCAGTGGTCTCTCCAAGGGAGCAGTTGGTCTTTCTCTGCATCCTCCCCCTGGCCAAACGCTGATGGCTGCACAAGATGAGCTGCATTGTGCCCTCCAGTCTCTTACTTTGCCCTGGGACCAGCCGGAAGCTGTGGAGAGCAGGAAAGCCTTCACGCCAGAAGAAAGCAAAGATGATCCGAGGGAATGTAGCACCTCTCGCTGTGCAGACAGAAATCCGGGCATTAATAATCTTGTATATTCCCTCCCTGCGGGTGTTATTTCCGATGGTATCCCACGTTGGGTGTAATAGCTATGTTGTGAGAGAGGAAATTAAGCCTGTTGCTATATACAATACAGTACGAATAAGCAGCCTTCTTTTATTATTATTTTTTTAAATGCCTCACAATAATAAACTTGGCAAGAGATAGAGCTACCACTGTGTTTCTCCATCCAAGTCAACACAAAATGTATTTGCACTTATAACATGTTTTTCCAGTGTTTCAGAATGTATGTTTTTTTTTTTTTTTAAATGTTATTTTTAAACACGCACGGTTCATTTATAAAACTTTGGATATGTTTGATATGTAACTATAACATGAGAGCCCTTCCAGAAAGTTGGGACAAATGTGACAAATAAACTCATTAAAACTTCCTTGCAGCATTTGTGTTTTGTCCAATACATTTAAAGTTTAGTTATTTGCAATCAGTTTAAAAACTCAGATCAAATTGTTTTTAATATTTTGCCAGCTGTTTAATCCCAAACCTTATCACAAGGGTGTATTTCGGCGCAAGTGATTTGAAACATTACATGCGCCTTGCCAAGAAGGAAACCGTACAAATGATGAATACTCCTTAGATGACGTAATCGAACAAACCTCAAACTCGGCTGTGTTGAGGAGACTCCGGAGGACCACAGAGGCTGTTGAACCCAACTTTGGGGCGCTGTCTTCTGCTTGTTACACCCACTGCTCTCCACAGATTCCCCCACTTTCTCACTTTACTAAAGTCTTCTTTCGGTTTACTCCAATGCCGGAGAAGTACTTAAATGTGCTGCATCTGGTAAACCTGACACCAAAGTGAAGAGTTAAAATGAGACGTGTTAAACGTTTCCAGGACAAACATTAAGGTAAGTCGCTGCTTTTATTTTATTCACGATGAGATTCACGTTGTAAACTTAAAAAACAAAACGGTAATTGTTACCAGCTAATTGAATATTTGATTTTCAGGATGCGCTGGTTAATGTCTCCTGATTCTAGACTGCTTGTAAGTATTCCCCCACCTCCTGTATATTTTTGATAATCAGTGCACTTTATAGGTTTGATCGAGTGAATGATTGAAATATAGTTTCCCTTGTTGTAGCTAAAAACTAATAGAAAATTGTGCAGTTCCACTTCAATCATTTAAACGTGTGAAACTAGACCTATCCAAACATGTATTAACAAATACAAGAGGTAACTAATTGCCATTTCCCTCAGGTGTGTTCTTGTCATATCTTAATATCAGGTGAGTGGCTTTTTATTTAACTAATATTTTCATTCAAACATTGTCATTCATTAGGATGCTAAAGTTAGTTTTCTGCTAGTCATTTTTGTCTGTATCACGTTTATGTGTCCCTATATTTATTATTGTCACTTTTAATTTGTAATTAAGGGCAAAAAAATAGCACAATGCATTTGCAAGACAAAAATCTTGTAAAAATGTAATTTAAAAGATAAATTACAGTGTTTTTAAAATATCAAACACAGGATTGCTTAGGATGAATAAAGTTCAGTGCACATCCCACCTACATAATAAAAACACACATTTTCAATTATACTTAAAATTTAAAGAAAGCTGTCCATTATTGTTTAACTGTAGCCAATGTTTAATATGCTTTTGTTTTTTTGGGGGTGAAACATCTTTTGTGTGTGTGTTTTTTTTTTTTTTTTTTTTGCCTTTATCTTAACATTCTATTAGCGTAGTTCAATTTTATTTATATAGCGCCAAATCACAAGAAGTTGTCTCAAGGCACTACACAGGAGTTTAATTACATCAATTGAAAAAATAAATAAATAGATAAATAATCTGCAACAATATTTTGTGAAATAGGTATAGTGTTTGGTATTATATGGCGTATTACCATTTTGTACCCACTAATGGCAATTTTCTATTAACAGCTCTTCTACTGGAAACCCGAGCCCTTACATATGAGGAGATATCCTATGAATATATACCTGATGAGTTGCAATGGGACAGTGCAGACGAACTGTGTTACCAGCGCTCTGGGGCCTTAGCGAGTATCTCCAGTTCACTTGAGAAGCAAGAAATAAAGAACTATTTAAAGTCTGTGAACATCTCTGAAGCTGTGTGGATTGCCAAGAAATTCACAACTCATCTGCAAAGTAGGTTGACTATTTATTCCTGAGCTGTCTTTATGCATGACGTCACAACACATAAAAGCTCCTCAGACCTGCTCAAGTATGGCCTTGAGGCCACATATGGCCCGCAATGGTTTCACTGTATTTAGTGAATTTTTCAACACCTCTCGCAATTATTTTTTTCCAAGAAAGAGGCTAGCAAAAATCACAACAGTGGTCCTAATTTTAGCATCATTTTGATTTCCTGTGCAGTGGAGGGCGAGAGGAATTTGGCCTGATAATACAAGTATTGTAGGCAAATTACAATTATCAATAATTTAATGTGCAATACTTAAAACAAATTTCCCACCCCTGCCTGCATCACAAATTTGCCTTTTTCTTTGACATTTTGCAGCAGCTATTCCAAAATGGAGCATTTACAATAGAGGCAAAAACATGTGAAGTCGTATGCAATAAGAACTATATTTGTGTGAAAAATGAGAACAACTGGTATGTGAAGTGCCTTTCCCCTGCAAATCACCTTGTTTTTCTTTCATCAGCCAAGCCTGACTTCCCCCTCATTTATATCATAATATCAACTCAATGTTATGATTGTGACAGTAAAAGACTGGAATGGATTGCTTTTGTTTGGGTGGGTATTTCTTACAGGTATACTACACAGTATTAAAGTTGTCCCGGAATGTGTTAAATGGGTATTTGTATAGTCTATAGTAAATGGGCTGCTTATTATAAAGCACTTTACACCATATGGTGCCCAAAGCGCTTTACAAAGCTTCCCATTCACACATCAGTGGTCGACTGCAGGTTCTCTCAGATCCACAGGGTTCAGTGTCTTGCTGAAGAACACTTTGACATAGTCACAAAGGCTGAGGATTAAACCCACAACCTCCCGGTTGGGAAACGACCGCTTTATTACCACTGAGCCATGCTGCCCCGGTTATAGATTGTGTTTGACTTTAAACGTTCCACTGTATTGCAATATTGTGTGTGTGTTTTTTTTTTTTAAACATTTAGGATGGGTATACAGGGTTGTATAGTTTTACAGTAGCGTCTCAGTGTCTGTGTGGGGTGGAGAAAAAAAGCTTCCAGTGAAACTAGCGGCCAATTGGACCAGAAGAATGCCCATCCTCTTCACAAGTTTGCGTCCATGGGCACAGCGACTTTTTGGATTTACTCTTCATCCCTAACTGCTTTGCAATTTCCACCATTGTTTCTTATTCCACCCAGTCATATATTAATGAGTTCCAGCTCTGTGCAAATGTGATCCAAGGAAAGCCTGCGCAGCTGGCTTTGCTAGTACATGGTATTCACGGGGCTTACCAAGAAGTCTTCAACCCCGACGGCTCCTGGCACCGGTTTTGCGTTTCTTGGAATCAGAATGGTGGACGCTGGACACTATTAGCTGATGGCCATGTACTGTAATCTACAGTGGGAATGACTTGAACGCTTGTGACAGCATTGGGCCAGATGGCCTTTTTATTGTTGGTCAGGAGCAGGACACCTTTGGGGGCTCATTTGACAAGGATGAGTCATTCTCAGGCAGCATCACCGAGATTCACATATGGGATCGGGTGCTGAATAGAAGTGAAATCAGCGCTGTGGAAAAGGAGTGCTCACCCAATACATCTGGGCTGATTTTCAAGTGGAGCTGGGTATTAATGGAAATAGAGTCCCCCTTTGCAAAGCTGTGGAGCAGCAACCCATGCAAAGGTAAACGGGGCAGATTTCGGCATCATCTGAATGGAAAAAAAAAAAAAGACAGGCGACCACATTGAATTAAAGAAGATCTCATCAAGAACAGACACAAATCCACTGCATGCACATGGTTTGGCACTGCAGCTTAGCTGCTGCACTGGTATTAGGGCTGGGTATGGTTGCTATGTAGAAAAACAATCACAAAGAGACTATTTCAAATTCATTTTGGATTGCACACGTCATGACTTTCACATGTGCCAAAAATCTGAGATGCATTTATTTGGGGACTCCACCCATTGGGAACTCCAAGCAAGATGAGATAAATGGTGGGAAACAACAACTAAAAAACAAAATAAAAAAAATCTAAAATAAAAGAAAAAAAATATTCAAGGAATGTGGATGTGAATGTTTGAAAATATCAGGAAAAGGATTAAATCCGGTACTTAAAAAAAATGTAAATTAATTTTATTGTTGCTCCAAACTGCTTTCAAAAGCTGTTTTGTTGCCATTTCTGAAGTAATGTAAGAAATTAATTAAATTGTAACGTAGTGATAAGAGAATGTCAACAACTGACTAAAGCAAGATTTGATTAAACTACTTGAAATATGAACAACACAAAAATTAGAGTGGAGAGGAGTTCTTCCCTGCTTTGGCAAACTTAACATGTTAGTAAAAGCACACATGCTCATTGTTAATGTTTAATGAGTTTGTGGTCTGACAGAATTTCTCTTTAGTCTGTTTCCCCTGCTCTACCCAATTTGTGCTCCTTACAGTTTTTGCTAAATGTTTTGTGACTCACGTCACTTGTAATCCACCCATGAAAACAAACTTTGTCCCGTTCTGACTTCATAGTCCCATATGACTTTTGGGAGTCCAAAACGTTCCTCCTATTGGGATGAATGTGTAGAAAGGACAACATATTTATACTCCTTGAACAACTTGCTGCTCAGGAGATTATTATTTTTTTTTTTTAATCTCTTAGGTTTAAGAGATTGGAAAAAAAAATGCAGCCTACTTAATAATTTGTTGTGCAATGTTAAACAATGGATCATGATCATTACATGTGCTAATTTATCTAATTTATTTTCCTGCAAAAATTATTATTATGATTATTATTAATGCTCCTCTTTTCTTGATCTAGGTAACATATCTGTCTTTTTGGGCTCCATAGTGAATGGAAAGGCCTTTGAGAATAAGACATTTTCCTTAGAGTTTGTGCACAGCCCTCAGCCTGATGAAGACTGTGACATTTTTGACCCTGTTACGGGGAGTTTGAGCCACGACAATTGTGACTCTTTCCGTGGAGCTGTCTGCCAGTATAAGAAAGGTACCTTTGACAGTGTATGTCATTTTAATGTAAGATGCAAATTGTGGTAATTCAATGGTACTTTGTTAGTTATAGAAGTTCAGGATGTTTTCCATTCCCCAAAGACACCATTCATCAGCATATTGAGCCAGTACCCTTTAACCAGTCCCGTGAGTTGAACTTTCTTGTTGTAAATGTTCAGTTTTAAGACACAATTTTAATAGTGCAAACTATTGCAGGACTTTAATCCTGCATAATAGTTCACTTGAATTGACTAATAGTTATTCATGATTGTCTTTTTGGTGTGATTAGAATGACATTGCCTCCTGGGACAGAGAGAAAAATTCACTGCATCTGTTGGCCCGAGCGATCCTGGACACAATAGAGGCCGGTGGTCCAAATGTCCTCACATCCAATGATATTCACTTTCTAGCCCAAAGGATGGAGATGGGCTGGTCTGCTCTGGCTAGTAGCCACGCAGCCGGCGCTAATGCAGCAGAGGCCATGGCGTCCATTGCGACAGATTACGTCAAGATGTCGAGTGTGATGCTGGAACCTCATGTGGCTCAACAGTGGATTGGGTTAACAGATGACGGGGTGAGGATTGACCACAGCAACCTCATTGAGAAAGATGAGCCTTTATGTTATTTTGCCTTAAAAAAAAGTTGCACAGTTTTCATAAAACTGCTTTTATTTAACGTAAAAGCTGCTATTAGCTGTTGACAATGATGTTGGCTGAGCCATTTTATTAAGTCCATCAGAATTGTTAATTGGCCAAAATTCCTTACATGATGAATATTACATTTTTCTTTCTGATTTTCCACAACAGATCAGCATGGGGCCATTTACCATCGTCAATAGCATCGACAATCTTACTGAAACGCTGGCAGACATACTTTCTGATGAAAGAAAAAGCTTTTCACTTTCTACCAAGAATATAGGTACTGAAGCATCTTAAGAAAATACTGTGACATTTCATATTAATAGTTTAACTAACATACTTTATTGGCATTAATTTCCCTAGCGGATCGCAAATATCAGAAAGGGAGTCATTTTTACTGGTCTACTGATTAATGACACGTGTATGATTCATTGCTTTTGCTTTATATTAAATCTTGTGCATGGCACATTTCTGCTTGGAATTTACTCATTTGAATGTGTTTTCTTTGCTCTGTGGCTTCTGCTGTCTGTGTGAGTAGATGTATTCATCAGGAGCCACAAGCTGACTGAAGAAAGCTGCTGTCAAACATTTAAACCGTCTGACATCAGCTCCAGCACGGTTAAGGGAAATGATCAGGATGAGCTGCTTATCCCAGATTCTGAATTACAGAGGATTCATAAACTTGGTAACAAAAATACACACGATGCAAAACAAGATCTTGCTGCTCTTTAATTTGTTAGGTATTATTTTAACTAGTCCAATTCCTTTTCTGGTTTTAGGACATCAGGATGTGATGCTTATTCACACTCATTACAGCCATTTGAATGAGATTGTATCTGGTGCGGCACAACCTTTTCTGAGTCAGCAAGAGAAAGTGGAAAGGTTCGCCTCGTAATGATCCTATCTTGTAAAATTGTCATGCTATGTTATGTTGGAGAAAATTTAGAGATTAGAGAAGCTCAGTGATTACCTTGAACTATTGCCAACAGAATCTCTTGATCTTATTCCATTAGTGTGCAGTATTACAATTAAATGCTGCTTCACCATGTTTTCTTTCAACTCTGGACTCCTCCGTTTCTTGGGAGTTTCAGACCTCTGATCCCTACTGGGTTTCTATACCCTGGGCATTTCTTTAATATAATCAGGACCTAAACCATTCACTGATTTATAGACTAGTAACATAACTTGAAAGATTATTCTACAGCTTACTTTTGAAGCTAGTACAAGTATAAAAACGTCAGGAAAGGAGAAATATGTTTTGATCTCTTCTGTTTATTAGTCTTCCTGTTGGAAAAAAATGACAGTTTTATTTATATATATATATATATATATATATATATATATATGTGTATATGTGTATGTGTGTGTTTTATGTATACTGTATGCTTTGTTAGTGGAAGTGCAGTTCTTTCACAATTAACACTTTGCATGTTGTTCTTCCATTGTGTGGATTGTCTTTGGATGCTCTGGAGTTCTTAAAAACATCTACATTGTGTTAGCTTAACAGCATACCCTAAAGTGAAGTAAAGTATACCCATTGATGTGAATTTTTCTTTATCTACAGTATATTTTCCCTCAGTAGACTGGCCACTAGGCCAATCCCCGTTCTTGAATATGATTTTGTAATTAAAACTAACATTAACTGATGATGTCTCCCTCTTTAGAATTCTGTCAGGTCAACTGGCTTCTGCTGTCATATCAGCCACCGTACGTGATGCTTCAAAGGCCCAAACGATCCCCGTTGCTGTCAAGTACACACTATCCTCATCAGATGTGGTAATGGTTGATAAGGAATGCTTTTACCCTGCACATAATTCGTTAGGTGTGTTTTTCAAAGCTTTTAAAGTGCGTGTAATGTATTTTTCCAGGGTATTAACATGATTAATGTAACAAAAGGGCATGAATATTGATTAATTGATTTAAGTTTTAAGAATTGAAATGATTGCTGTTTAGTGTGTAATCTTGTGATCTTGCAACTCAGGCAAATTGGAGTGCATTACTTGGCTACAAATAGGTTACACCTCCAAAGGCAGTGATGTAATCTTAGCTGTGGGAACTTTAGTTACGCCCATGAAGACCTTGAGCTGGCAGCATTATTCTACTCAGTACAACACTGGTGTTGAAACAGTAGTTTGTAACATACGGAGAGAGATTCTCCCATCCCATTAGAATTATTGGGGGGGGGAAGTAAGAATGAATTAATAGATTTTCATCTTCCTCCTAGATGATTGACTAAATTAAGTCAAATGTCACTTCCTAATCACAACTGACTTCACAAGGAGTTAGATCACCTTAAGCCCATACCATTAATTTCTTCCAACTTCCAATTCCACTCCTCATGCCATTTGAGCCCCACTATAGAGTTGTCATAAATTGAAAGTAAATTCAACATTTTTTTTTTTACCATCAAAGATATAATATTGTAAGCCCAATGGTGAATGTGTTTCTGCTTCTAGATGGAGTATGCACAGAGATATTCTCCAGTATGCGCCTTCTGGAATTTCAGCCTGGTGTAAGTTTCATCAACACAATAATGACTGCATCTATGTTATCTAATGTCTGAGTTAGTAATTATGTTCTTGTGCATTTATATGTGGTGTTAAATAGGAATAATCATACCAGTGGCTGGTCCAGTGAGGGCTGCAGTGTGATCTTTGCTGGCTCTGGTGTTACTTCCTGTCTATGCAGCCATACCACCAACTTTGCAGTATTGATGAATTACTTAAAACCAAAGGTGACTCAAAAGTGGCAATCCGTGCTCTAAAAAAACATGTTTTTTGTATAACAAATTGTTTACAAAGGAGCACAAATTTAGTAAGATTTAACTAATTCTCAGCTCTTCTCTTTTACATGCCCATGTTTGACCGCATCCCAGTGGAGTCCTGAGGAAGAGCTTGTTTTGACCAAGCTGACTTTCATCGGCTCGGGAGCGTCATTGTGTGCTCTGGTGGTGACATTGATGCTGTTCACTGTGTTGGAGTGAGTACCTGCTCACACGCAATATCACATGCCTCACAGCCTTACAGTAAATGAGTGAAAATAAAGTTTTTACACTCGTGCACACCTCGACTGTTTGCAAATGTAAAGCCCAATGTTGTTGAAAAGTACAAATGGCTTTCACAGAACTTGATTATTATGACCCCCTCATTTGAAAAATTCATGACTGAAACACTCCAGGACCAAAATGTGGAAACACAGTGAAATGAAACAGTGGAAAACATAACCAGTCTTTTGTGGTTTTGAGTTGATCACCATTGAATTTCATACCCCACTGACATTGTTATATTTTAGTTTTTTGCTTTGCACAATCATTTTGTTGCATGTTGACATGGTTACAAGGCTTTTTATAGACGTGGTATTGACTGCCTTATACTGCTGACATGAACAGCGGAAAATATGGAGTTGGTCCCATTCTTCAGCAATGGGTTTCCACTTTTCTGGGAATACTGTACTGTCTGCGAAATGTTGATGTCTCTCTGGGAATT
This sequence comes from Festucalex cinctus, assembly GCF_051991245.1. NCBI lineage: Eukaryota > Metazoa > Chordata > Actinopteri > Syngnathiformes > Syngnathidae > Festucalex > Festucalex cinctus. Next base: position 13,166,479 of record NC_135420.1, read on the forward strand.
TCACAAAGCGCATTTGTGAGGCCAGAGATCAATTCTGGACCTGAGAGAGGGTCTGGCTCGCAGCCGTTTGATGTGGATGAGTTCATGGGTCTTCACACAGTTTTTTTTTCCACACAAAACGCGTGGCTTTCAATGCATTGTCCATGTAGTCTGATGTGGCCGCAGCTGTACTTGTTGATGTAAAGCAGCAACAGCACCAGTGAGCGGCATTTCCTTTTCTGAATAGATTTTTCTTTTCATTGGCTTACATATGTCTCAGTGATCATCACTGAAGAATAATGTAAAAGAAATGGTAAGAAAGATTACAAAAAAAAAAAGTCTTGCGGCTGCGCGCGCACGGTCGAGGATGTACTTTGGGTCCCGAAGTGCATTGCACGCTTACCCCACATTGACATGACCTCTTTACTCAAAACAAAAGAAAAAAAAAGAAAAGAGTTTATTTATGCTCTCTTTGGGGCCCGGGTCAGGGCCAAGTGGCCAGGTGATATTGGCTCTCATGGCTCATACTTTATAGTGCAAAATGTTTTGGTGTGCGCTTATGCAAGGACTCCATATAGTGTCTAGTATGGAAAAAAAAAAACAGCATATGGTCTTTGGTCTTTGGTCCCAGCGGCTCTTGTCATCCTGCCGACTTGGGTCCTCTGGCACAATATCTGAAGCCAACAGCCTCAAACCTGGGTGTCAGGATGGACAGTGACTTTAAACTGGACCGGCAAATTGCCGCTGTTGTCAAATCCAGCTTTTTTCATTTTAGACAGCTGGCTAAGGTCAAAAATCTCCTATCTCAGCAGCACTTAGAAATGGTAATCCATGCCTTTGTTACATCTCAGCTGGATTACTGCAATGCACTTTATTTTGGGATCAGCCAGTCCTCCCTGCAGCGTCTCCAGCTTGTCCAAAATGCTGCTGCTCGTCTCCTTACTGGTGCCCGTAAGAGGGAACACGGCCTCTCTTCACTGGCTGCCCGTGAAATTTAGAATCCACTTTAAGATTCTTCTATTTGTTTTCAAATCTCTTAATGGTCTTGCCCCACCTTATCTCGCCGAGCTCTTGCACATCTGTATTCTTTGGCTTTTGGCGCACCATGAGACTTGTTCTTGGTGTTTTGTGGTGTGTATGAGTTTGATGTTTAGTCTACTTATTTATGTATGTATTTATCTCTTTATTCACTACTTATTTATTTACTGATGTAAAATGTATTTACTTGTAAAAAAAAACAACAACAAAAAACCCCTGTATTTGCACTTCAAAATGTTTGCTTTGTTCTTGTTTACCGCAAAACTGTTTGTTTATGTGCAGCACTTTGTATACAGCAACACCTGCTCTTAAAGCGCTTTATAAATAAAGTTGAGTTGAGTTCTCTTAATGGGATTTAATGTCACACCAATTCACTAAAAAGAGCCTTATATTGTCACGGTTGCTACCATAGATTTTCTTCTGTGGCCACTATGAGTATTGACCAGTGCTAATCTTCTAATTACAGTTGTCTACACGTGAGTTCACTCCAAAGGTTTATGGTAGCATTTTGTGGCTGTTAATTAGCAGAAGGGCCACTGAGGGATCCTAAGAGGCCATGAAGGAGCTGCTACCACCATTTATTTATTGTGAACTGTACTGCATTGTACACATGATATACATATAAATGTTAAAGTGTATTATTCAATAATTTCATTCAATGATCAATATTTTCAATTTTTTTCTTTCAAATGATTGTCTTTTGTGAGAGCTTCACCAAATGAAACTGATTTTTCACTTGTTTTTCACTAGCATACCTCGATCTGACAGGACATCCATCCATAAGAATCTGTTTATTGCTCTCATCTGTGCTCAAGTGATTCTGCTGTGCAGTGGCTCGGCCATTCACAACAAGGTGCAGTACAAAGTCATAATTACACACGTTGAAACTAGTGACAAACACCTTTAAACAGGTAGTTGACATTGTACTCGCAATATATGATACATATTGTAGTTGAAATGATTCTTATATAGTATGATATTAATACTAATGTGCAAAAAGTGTTTTTAAACTGCTTACGCATATACTGATACAAATATCAAAATTATTCCGCTAATGTTGTTTTCAATGATTCAACATCATCAATAGTCACTGAGTCATGACAGGGTGAGCTGGACTTCTCGGGGCTGATTTTTGAAAATTCATTAAATGCTTACAAATCTACAAAATAGCCCGAGTGATTATTGTCAGTTTTTAAAACGCTTTTTAGACAGATAGCTAGCATCCAAATATAATTCTACATTTTCATTTTCAATTTATTTATTTTTTTGTCAAGCAAGTCAAGTCTATTCTCCAAAACCTAAATAACACTTAAAATAAATAGAGGGGTGAATAAATAGATAGAAAAATAAATAAATAACATTACTGTTATTACAAGATAAGGAACTGCCATGGGTGTGCATCCGTGTATGTATAAAACATTTGTAATTCCCTGCAAATATTGGCGTTTGCTTTGCATCATTCAAGAGCATTAATGGAGCATTTGAAAAAGCAAATCTAACATTTTTTTCTGTTGGCCCACCTGTGTTGATGTGCTTTTAGGTTGCGTGTACGCTTGTAGCGGCATTGCTCCATCTTTTCTTCATGGCTGCTTTCAGCTGGATGCTGGTTGAAGGTTTGCTGCTTTGGAGCAAGGTGGTTGCCGTCAACCTCAGCGAAGAAAGACACATGAAGTATTATTATCTCATCGGCTGGGGTAAAATTTTATTTCGGGATATTTTCAGTTCTTTCGCTACCGTTATGAAGGTCAAATCTGAAATTGAAAAATACTCTCAGCGTTCTTCTACTGTGCCATCTTCCATTTTGCTCACATTTATTTCTATATTTTTATTTTACTATTACTTTCTACACCGATCATTTAATTATCCACTGTTGTTTCTTGTTCTCGTCTTGCCTCCAGGTCTGCCAGTGCTCATAGTCACCATCACACTGGCTTCGGCCTCAGGCAAATACTTGGCGGATGGCTACTGTTGGCTCAGTGTCCAGAACGGTGTCATCTGGGGCTTTGCTGGGCCTGTCATCTTCATCATCATGGTCAGCAAATTGCACCCGCACCATCACACAATTTACCGTATAATCTAGGGCTGCCATAAACGAATCATTTTAGAATCAATTATCCTATCGATGATTCCATTGATTACTCAAGCAGTCATTTGATCTTGGCATCGCAAATGTGGTTTTTCAATTATTAATTATAGTTTCAAGGCATACATTTTTGGATGACTTTTTTTTCCCCAGCTCTAGTGTAATGTTTTTGTGCAAAACAATATTCACTTGTTGTATGCCTTAAAACTGTCTTGCAACAGGAGACTCAAAATTCAAACTGTTGTGCTAACTGTTAAGCTGTGTTTAATCATGTTTTCTATTGTGTACAATACACCAAAAATACTTAACTTTACTAAACTTTTTATCCTGCTATTTTTATCTTTTGTTTATTTCCAATAGGTATAGTCATCTTTTAATTGTTTGTGTATACATTATTGAAGCGATTATGCATAAAATTTGTTAAAGCAATGCATGGAGAGTCTCTGTCACTGACATGCATGCGTGCAGTAAATGAATGAAGCCAAACGCCTCCTTTATTTCTTGCCCGTTTCCTCTCTTTGTATTATTATAATATAGCTACAGTGGCCCGGAAAATCGCTACGTTGACAATTGTACCGTGTTGTGTTTTGTTCAATTAAAAAAAAAATAAATAAATAAAAAATGTGGCGCCTCGCAAAATTATTTTCTGCTAACGCAATTTTTAAGTTGCAACGAGTTGGTTTATGAATGGTGTCAATATAAATGGCAGTATTATTATTATTATTATTATCATTATTATTATTATTATTTTTTTAAATGTATTTATTTGACACTTTTACAGTTAAGTCACGTTTGGCCACAATGCTGCAAAAGCACGACTAATATAAGGTGGTCAGGTAAAGAAAAAAAAAAAAGGAGAATTCTTAAATTTATTTTCCCCCTTCCCTCCTCATTTTTAGATGTAATAAATTATGTATGTATCAATGTTTTATTTATATATTTTTTTTATTCCAGGTGAATGTCATGGTACTGACTCGGGTGGTGGTCATCACTATCTCCACAGCCAAAAGGAGGTCCATTATGTTGGCGATGGGTGCCAGTCCATTGGAACAAACCTACGAGCAAGTTAGGTACTGGCCATGAGGGGGCGCTATTTGTCCTCTTTTTAAAGATTATTCACCAGTGCTGCAGGCCTTGGAAGAGGCGGCTGTCTTCAGAAAGCACCAAAAAAAAAAAAAAAAAAAAAAGGATTTGTCATTTGTGAAACAGTGAGGCTCATTCATCAAATAAGATAGAAATACATTTTGAATTGATTATATTAGTGTTGTCCATAAAATATTCATCAGTTTTCAGCCACTTCAAATGCTTTCAACCTCTCTGTCCCTGAATGTTTTAGGGTCTTTCAGACACATGAATTAATTCAGACGAAGTGGCTTTTTTTCTGCATTAACAATTAGGTAACATAATATGCCATTACAGTTTAATTTCTAAATTAATCTTACTCTATTATGAAAACTCATGTTTGCAATGTGATTCTGCTTTTTTTTTTTTTCACCCGCACACATTTTTTTAAATATCATATTAAGAATGCTATTTAGAATAAAAAAGGCCACATTTACGGAAATTTTATACAGTATTACTACAATTTGAATGATAAAACATGGCTGGCATGTATTTAGTTGTATGACTTTTTTTTTTTTTTTTTTTTTTTTTTTTTTTTTTTTTAAATGTATTCATTTTTAACTTTTAGCATTTTGGTAAAAACCAAAATAACATTTCAAGAAGAATATATTATATTATATTATATTATATTATATTATATTATATTATATTATATTATATTATATTATATTATATTATATTATATTATTTTCTCCCCCAAAATGTGCACTCGCTAAGCTCTAATTCAATGTGTATTTTATTTTATTTTTTGCAACATCTTTTAAATTAGAGGTCATGAGAGGATGAAAAAAAATATGGTGCTACGCGTTTGTCTTTTTACGATCAAATAGTATGGTGATTGATCATTCGAAGTGCAGCCAAAAATCTGTTTGCAACCCATATATCTAATCAAATAAACCAGCCAGTCACATAAACTGTTGCAATATGAAAATAATTAGCTCGGGTTTACATTTTCATTCTAATTATAAATGTAACAAATTTTGACCCTTTTTTTTCATTTGTACGTTGCCATAGAAAAACATCACAGCTGTGTTTCTGCATGGGCTAATCTGTGTGAATCTCTCCCACATGTGATCCAGTAGATTTCCGACCAGAAGTCTTGTAAATGATTCTATTGGTGAAAATTATGTCAAAAGTGTGTATTTTTTTTTCTCAACCTCAGCCCACCAGGCCTCACAGTAGGCACACTATACAAATTTTCAAAGCTTGCCCTTGAACCGTTTGGCACCCCTGGGTGGCAGCCATCTCGGAAACTCAAACAAATTCCTCCAACGAATAAGCCCGGGGCCTGCCGCCATCCATGTCACAATTTGAACACACGCATTCACAGCTGGTGTGGTTTGGCAGTCACCTGAGTGGGAAGCTAATTCCACTCTAAACAGAATTAAATGAGATTTAAGGTGGGAAGTTGTCACCCCGTGAGTCTTCCCAGCCACACAGCCACTGTGTGGAAAAGCTAGTCATCCAAGGTTGCTCAAAAATATCCTAAGAAGTAGAAAAATCTAGAAAAGTGTGCATGGTAATAAAAAGAAGATTTGCCAACATATTTAGACTCTTTATATTTGTAATTTGTGAGTGTGTTTAAAAATCATGCATGGGTACTGTATGCCTCACAATAGTGTTATATGATCACAGGGCTGCGGTTAAAGCGGTTTTGGTTCTGCTGCCCATTCTTGGATTGACGTGGCTGTGCGGTGTCCTTGTGCCTTTCTCCATTGTCATGGCCTACATCTTCATCATCCTCAATTCACTACAGGTACGCCAAGCTACACAATTGCAAAGATGTTGCACGTTGCAAGCATACAAAATTATTATTATTATTATTATTATTATTATTTAATAAAGTGAAATCCGAAGAATATCTGGATCATTATGAAGCCTTTGAATGAACACACTGTGTATGCTGTACTATGGCAGCATCCAGCTGGATTACAGTTTCATTGCCGGAAATGTCTGTTGTGAAAGCTCATATGACACCACATGATATTTTTGATTGTCGGTTACATCTGTGATGATGCCGTTCACCCGTGATTCAAATTTTGAATTGCAGCAAAACTTGTGTGCAACAGGGCTTAAATATATTAATTTACAGTGGTTACAAGTATGACAAGTAATCATCTATAATTCCTGATAAGAAATTATTCAGGGAAAAATAGGTGTTCATACATCATTTTGCATTATACAGTCAAATGTCACATTGTTCTGAATTTGCAGAAATGTAAACAAGCATGCATGGTGGTTCCACACTAATCATATTTGCATAACTTCATAATTAAATTCAGCCTTCATTTGTTGCAATGCATAATAAAAATGTAAGCGCGACACTAAACTGCAACCAGAACAAAACTGAAGAGCAATTTCAAAAATATCTCTAGTTACAAACTATATCCTGCTTTTTTTTCCCTTCAATGAGAAGTTGAAAGGTTTTCCATTATACATTCTCCTCTTGCTGGATGTACACAGACTGTCAAGGCTTTTATTTGTCAGTGGCAAAGGCTGATGCAGAGATGGGGGTAATAAAAAAAAAAAAAAAGACGGAGAAATGTGGTTTTATTTTAACAGTAGAATTGCATTTGTATTGTTTGTTTGCATTATTCCTGTCATAGGCAATCTAAGGTCAACATGATTGTGATGAGCAGTCTAAATGCTTTTAGTGCTGAAATTTGAAGGATAGATTTGCCACAGATTTTTAGAGAGGGTCTATATTGCCGTCCAATTATACATTCTTTACCTTAGTGTTGCAACATTGTTGACAATTTGTTTTAAACATTTACAGATAATTATTCCCTTAATTCTCAGATTTTTTTTGCACCAAATAAGTAGAAGGAGTGAAGTCATGTAATTGTGAGTCGGTGGTAGTTTTTCTCAGCACCAGTCAGCTGCAGTATATTTAATTGAGCTGTATTTTAAGGAAATAATCAATAATGGTTTTAGCTGTTGTCTGATAATTAAGTCAAGTGTCCTACTTGCCACAAATAGCATCTTCCTAACAGCTAATATTGTTTTCACGAAGATAATGAATGCACGTGGTTTTGCTGTGCTAATTTGCCTGAACATATTGATTTTTACTCATTAGAGTAATTTGAGATTTTTTTTATATTCTATCCATCTGTCAATATGTCTTCTTTTTTTCTTTCATCTCATTCACTTTCATTGGTGTATTTACTGCGTTTTGCCATGTACGACTGTAATGTGGGAATGTGAGACAGTTTGGATCACTAATGAGTGGGAACTAATGGGATGAAGATTGTGAGCTAGACTGTCAGGTCCCAACATCAGTGACCTCTGACCTCACAAAGGTTGTTCTGAACAAATTGACTATCATTTCTAGAGATATACTCGTTCTCTGTCTGAAGTCGCTCAAACAGAGTGCAAGCTGTTTTTGCTGCATTGATACAAGAGGTGGTCACTAAAAGCTTGAGCGTAATGGAATATAAACCTTTGGACTCATTTATCAAGGCAGGGTGAGAGCTTTGATTCAAGGCAGAATCTTTTAAGGTGTGTGAGAAGATGAACACGTCACTTTTGTTTCTTGTGCATTTCAGTATTAATGGTGACTTTTCGCTCACTGCTCAACTCTGTTGGCTCTGTGTTTGTGTCCTGCAAAAGTTAGAAACATGAAGTTTGAACACTGTTGACTAGCTTTTCGGCCGGTCAAAAAAGCTCCTCTTTAAATTCAGCGTGCGAGCGGCTTTGCACGGTGGAAGAAGAAACCGTGCAAGTGCACTGTTGAAGAATATAGAGGCCTGAATGTGAGATACTAGTTTAAGCTACATCTGAATTGTGCATTGACTCTTACTAAGACCTGTTCAGTGTCCGATTGTCTTGTCTTTCACTAGCTTTCATAAAATACACTGCTCAATATTAATTGTTTTTACGTTTTTTTGTTTTTGTTTTTTTGTTTTTTTTGGCTGGGGCTAATAAATTCATCTGTATTTTTTTTTCTGCCAATAATCGTTATTGGCATCTGCCTAAAAAATTTTAAATATACCCCTGACATCTTCAAGATGGCTTTACATTCAACGTTAATGTGAAATCTACTCAGAAACATACATTAGACATATTTGAGATGAATACAATTGGATTTCAGGTGTGTTGTTTGAGTATTCCGTACCAATGCACAATAATGGATTAGTTGGCCTCTCATCAGTAAAAGTGTGACATTTAACACCATATTACCAGAGCAGTTTTCCAATAATGAAGTAGAGTATGCGAAACAAAAATGCATCCTTAATGTCCATCCATCCACCTTCTATACCGTTTATCCTCACCAGGGTTGTGTGTATGTGCTGGAGCTTCTTCCAGCTGACGTCAGGCCAAACACAGGGCACATCATAGACTAATCATCTCCAATTGAAAGGCACATGCAAAACTGAAATGAAAGGGAATAATAATAAGAAAAGTTTTATTGCATTTTTGTTGTTGTTGTTGTTTGCCTGTCATTTTTTTACTGGCCCAAGCCAAAGCGACATAAACCCAACACGTCAAGTTTTTACTGTTGAATCAATAAAACAGATAATGTTGATGTTTCATCGCGCGCCAACGTACACGTCTAAACCACTTCTTCCCTTGTGACCAACTGTAATATGCTTCTACTATTGGACTTCTTTCAGTTGAGCTATTGCTCTACCCTGTAATCAGGCAATTTGAGTTTTAATGAGTGACGTCCTGATTAAACAGTATAGCTTATTCAACATTTACGGTACATGTTTATTCTATCTTTTGAAATTGTGAAATGGAAGTGAATCTTGACAGTGCTTTTTGTATCGTCTATCTATCTATCTATCTATCTATCTATCTATCTATCTATCTATCTATCTATCTATCTATCTATCTATCTATCTATCTATCTATCTATCTATCTATCTATCTATCTATCTATCTATCTATCTATCTATCTATCTATCTATCTATCTATCTATCTATCTGTCTGTCTGTCTGTCTGTCTGTCTGTCCTGTTATCTATCTATCTATCTATCTATCTATCTATCTATCTATCTATCTATCTATCTATCTATCTATCTATCTATCTATCTGTCTGTCTGTCTGTCTGTCTGTCCTGTTATCTATCTATCTATCTATCTATCTATCTATCTATCTATCTATCTATCTATCTATCTATCTATCTATCTATCTGTCTTCCTGTCCTGTCCTGTCCTGTCCTGTCTGTCTGTCTGTCTGTCTGTCTGTCTGTCTGTCTGTCTGTCTGTCTGTCTGTCTATCTATCTATCTATCTATCTATCTATCTATCTATCTATCTATCTATCTATCTATCTATCTATTTATGAGGTACTCATTCATTTAACCAAAGACAACAGAGCATTTGCAAAGTTTCAGGATTCTCTTGAGTGTATTTGAACTTGCATCACTGAGTAAATTTTATGAGCATTTTTACCATAAATACAGGCATGCCTCATCTACTTACTTATCAAGTGAGAGATAAATAGCACATGCGGTGAGGGGGCAAGGGAGTGTCTGCGGGGCCCATAAATCGCTCCACCCACTGTCATCCAATCTCTAGGTAATGTCATTCAAAAGTTTTTGCACTATCCATTACCTAGGTATAATAGGCTCTTGGCCCTGCGCTGTCCATCCTATTATTAGGCCATAACATCAAACTATCAACAACTTTGAGCGGTGGGTGAGGTTGTGTGAAACAAGAAGTGGAAGACAACAAAGAAGGGTGGTGAAGGAAGTGAAGTTCCTACGAAGATGTGGAAGGAGTTGTTGTCCAGATAGACCCGGTAGTTTATTTTGATTTACTTGCGCAAACAATTTTAGTTTTAATAATAATAATGCATTATATTTATAGGTGCCTTTCTAGACACTCAAGGACACCATATAATTTTAAAAACAATTGAATTAAAAACACTGTTTAAAAATAAAAAGATGGGGGGTTGGGTTGGTGGGAGTGCAAAGTGGCATTAGGTTGGGTAGGCAGTTTTAAACAAGTGTGTTTTGAGTTGGGATTTAAATTGTGTGAAAGTTTCTGAGTTGTGGCGGTAGTCAGTTCCAGAGGTGGGGAGCACAGCGGCTGAATGCTCTTCCCCATGGTGGTGAGACAAGCGGGGGGAGAAAGGTGAATGGATGAAGATGATCTAAGGGTGCGGGAAGGAGTGTGTACTTGTAGAATATCGGATAGGTACGGGGAGCGAGATTATGGATGGCCATGAATGCTATGAATTGAATGCGAGACTGAACCGGGAGCCAATGGAGGTGGTGGGTGAGCAGGGGTGATGTGTTGGGTGGAGGGAGTTCGAGTTATGATGCAGGCAGCTGAATTCTGGACCAGGTGGAGTTTATAGAGGTATTTGCGAGCGAGGCCGAAAAGGAGACAATTACAGTAGACGGGAGGTAACAAGATGGGGTGTCAGAGAGGGGCGAAGATGGTTGATATTATGTAATGGAAGTATGCAGACCGGGTAAGGTTGTTGATATGGGATTGGAAGGAAAGTGTACTGTCAAGGGTGACTCCCAGACTTTTGACTTGGGTGGAGGGTGAAACAGTTGTGTTGTCAATGGTGAGGGAAAAGTTAGCTGTTCTTGAGAGAGTGGTCTTGGTGCCAATGAGAAGAAATTCCGTTTTGCTACTGTTAAGTTGCAGGAAGTTTAATAAACCAAGTTTTTTTTTCCCCAGAGATGCAGTCCATGAGAGAGGTGAGTATAGTGGATGAGGGTTTGGTGGAAAGTAGAGATGTAACGATAACGACAATATTGTGATATTGCGATATTAAAGCTGCCACGATATGTCGTCATGTCACGATATTAAAAGCATCTGTTAAAAAGTCAGGTTGATTTCCATTTTTGCATTTCTGGCAACCTCAGGAGAATAGTTTATTAGTGCAGTTTAATTTTTACAAGACATGTTTTGGCTCTTCTATGTTTAAAATCTATGCTAATGGTCAGAAGAAGGGGCACGTAATATGCTTGTGAACAGAGTCAATATGTGGAGGAACTCGGTGTGTGCTTGCATTAGCCACGTTGACGCCGAAGCTAACATCCATCCATCCATCCATCCATCCATCCATCCATCCATCCATCCATCCATCCATCCATCCATCCCTTCCTCCCTCCCTCTTACTTTTTGTCCTGACCTGAAATGTTGGGTGATAAAAACAGATTAGTCAAAGAAACCCACGCAAGCACAGCAAGAACAAACTCCGCACCAAAAGTCTCAAGCCAAAATTTGAAAAGCCAGAGCCTCTTGATTGCGATACAGACATGCTAGGCGCATACGATAATGATACATTTTTAATGTTGCTAAATAAAAAACATGTCCATTATGTTCCAGACTTAAAAAAATAATGTAAGGATGATGAAAACTTTCAAGTTAAAATAGTCATAGGTATAATCATGTAGATTTATTTATAAATCCATGTTTTAATTGGTGTCTTTGATAATTATGAGGTGCGGTTGAAAAACAAATGCGCGACATGATTGTTTGCATTTCCATTGCCGGGGAAAATAACTTTCGCTTTGAAAAGGAGTCCTGTTTGTGTTGCATCCTCAATTACCAGCTTCAGCATTAAAACAATATTCAAACAGGATACCAAGGTCAGACTGATTCCCACCAAGACTCTCTGAGGTGCCACTTATAATGAGGGTGTTGAACAGCCTTTTTAAGTTGGATATTTATAGTGTTTTGTCTCAACGTGTACTTATTTTTCTTTTTCCATGTTTGCATGTTTTCTTATACATTTGAATTTAAACTAGTGTGTTATGGTCACCACTTGGAGAATTGTATTTTTGCTGATGGAATAAGGTCAATATTCTAGAAAAGGAATGGAACTAAAGTGGGTCTTTTGAAATCCTGTATTATAAACCTGAAACAAAGAAGTCAAGAAACTGTGTAATAGTCGTAAAAAATTAAGCGCATAGCGCACTTCCTGTTAAGAGGGAAAAAATTCCTACCGTTGTAAGACCTCTCCTTGTGTTAAACCTGCTGACATTTATTTGGCTTAGCATTACCTGCCTGCTCAATTTGGTAATAGCCTGTGTCATAAGAAAGCAAACCATCATTTCTGCCTGTGTCTCGCCTTACCTGTGTGTGGGTCTACACAGCTTTCTGGCTTTGCGAAGAACAATTTTAGCTTGAAATGACTGTATGGCGAACTTGTGCCTTGTGAGGATTTTTTTGTTGGGTGCTCACAAAGGGCAGCTGGAGTGTCAAAAATTAGGAAGGTGAGGATTAGAAGTTGAAGTTTTAACCCTAGCAGATGTGCCCTTTCATCACTTTCAGAACTCATGATCTCATCGCCCTACATCACCCCCTGTCATTTGACAGTGTTGGAGGGGGAACACCCAAAATGATCCGTTTTGAAGCAACGGCCACTCTATTTGTATGTTCACCTCATTTGTTGCCGTTGCTCACAGAAATCCACTTTTGTGGGTTTACATGTATACAGTACATACATAGAGTATTCATGCAATGTTGGCTGGTTGTGATTAGGTTCCAAATTGTCCTGGTTTCTGTTACACTGCCACACTGCAGTCGATCTGTAGAATTTCTGCAGCTTTGATGCATACTTTGTGGATAATTAGTGAGAACTGGGTCAGCACAGGGCAAGAAAGCAAAACCATGTTGTTCTTCTAGTGGGTGGCAGGGAGATGGCGGGATAGAGTTGAAGTGGGGGTTAGAGTGTCGGGAGGTTAAAAGGTTGTCAAATATTAGTGCCAATTCACATTGAGACATTTTCTTTGCACTGCATTAAGGTCAAAGCAAATAAGCAGTGCTGTCTGTTCTTTTTCGAGAATCATTTTGGTCGATTTTGCTGTTGAAAAAAAATATATATATATATTTTTTTTTTTCAAATTCAGGACATAGGTATTTACTAGTGAACAGAATTCAGAAAGCATCATGTCTTTGTATTCCCCAGTGTTCCTTCAGTTTTGTTAGATAGTGAAGTGTGCTGGACTAGAATTGCTCCACTTGGCATTGCAAATCATGCAGTTAGGTCACTGATGAAAAAACAAACAAACAAAAAACAACAACAAAAACAGCAGAGGCCCCACAAGTGAACCCTGTGGAACACCATACCTTCACTTATACATTTGAATTTATAATGCATCTATTCATCCAATCACTTACTATTTTTTTTTTGCTGAATATACCTGATATGAAGGGATTACAATAATAAAGAAATCATATGACGTACCATCACAACAGGCACAAGTCGACTAGGGAGCGCACCGAATTTTCTGAGCTAAGCTTTACAAGCCAAGGCACATATTTTAAGACATTTTTTTTTCTGTCTATCACTATAAGCCACTGGCATAGATAGACATATATATACAGTGTTTCCTCGTTTTTTGCTGGGTTAAGATAAAAAAAAAATAAAAAAAAAATACCCGCGATAAATAAAATCCGTGAAGTAGTTTTACATTTATCATAAAATTTTTAAGGCTCTAAAACCCCTCACCACCGAATTTATACACTTTTCTCATCGAGGCATTTACATTTTTTTTCACATTTCTCTCGTTTAAACATTCTCAATCCTCAAACCTTCATGAATTTAATAAAAAAGGTACATTACTGTAAAAAAAAAAAAAGCATGTAAAATTACACTTAAAAACAGGAAACAGCGAGAGCGCAAAAAGTTAACCACATAGCGAGGGAACACTGTATACATTATTTGATATGAATAAATTTTTGAACAATGAAGAGAAATTTGATCATTTAAAAACCCTGACAACACACGAATGCTCAGCCAGCAGGACACTGATTGGGATAATAGAGAATATCGTAGTCCCCGCTGGCCTCTCACCCTTTCCTGGGGTAGCCCCTGCCTTTGTCCCCTACAGATAGCTTAGGTCATTTCCTATGCGCATCAGTGTGCACAGATATACGCGCTTCCCGCTGAGTGTTTACAGCCACATGCTGATTCCTATTAATCTGCTTCTTGTCGGGACAAGACGGAGGGAGGGTGGATCCTTGAGGGTTCGAATTGGACTCTAGAAGGTGGGTAAAACCTTCAGTCACACACACACGCAACCTGAAAGCCCCATCTGACAGATTGCACCAGGCCTGGTCCTCTTTTTACACTGAGCAGATGTGGTCTCGCACTTGTTTTCCTTGGTAATTATCCCTCGTTAAGTGAAAGCATGTGCCAATCAAACAGCTTGGCTAGCAATGAGCTGTGCCTGAGCCAGGTTAGGGAGGTAGCGAGACCTATCATCTCATCTCCGCCCCTTTTCGAAGCACGGTGTCATTTCAGAGTCATTACTACATTAAAGGCAATCCTTGCCATGGTGTGAGAGAGCTGCAACAGCTGCAGGACTGACATTATTATCCCTCGTTTGACTTTCAAGTGGTTGCAAATTTGATGATTATAACGGTTAACACTTGTCATGTTAAATTATAGCTTTGTGTCATGTTTTTTTTTTTTTTTTTCTGGAATTGTGCCTTAACATCAGCATTTTTAATTCATTTGGACATTGTGAAGTAACTTGTTATTACATATTAACATAAAATGGAATCACAATATGGGGAGCCCGGTGAGGTAGTGGTTAGCACTTATGCCTCACAGCTGTGAGGTTCTGGGTTTGAATATTGGCTAGGGCCACCCCTGTGCGGAGTTTCCGTGTTCTCATCATGCTTGTGTGGGTTTTCTGTGGGAACTCCAGCTTCCTCCCACATTTCAAAGCCATGTTGTTTGAGGGAACTAGAAACTTAGTCTTACATGAAAATATGAGTGTAAATTGTTGTTTTTGTTGGAGAGCGTCTGGGTTGGTATCGGGGTACAGTAGTAACTTGCAATATTTAGTTTCAGATGAAGTGTCCTGTACTTTAGTCCATAGTAAAACATAGTTTAACCCTCCCTCCATATTACTTATTAATAAAAGCTACATTAAAGAATGCTCAATACCCCTTTTTCCAGAGCAATACCAATACTCAACTCATGAGTAGTCACAGATACCGATATCAAGTACCGATGCAACTTTGATACATAAAATTTTCCCAAACAACAATGACAGATAATTTCAAATAACGACCTATATATCCCAACATATTTTCTTAAAATTTTTAAAAATAATGGTAGTTTTCTATTCTTCTATTTTTTAATTCCTTATCATAAAACGGTCCCAAGAGGGTGTTTAGTACCTTATTTATGTCATGCAATAAGTTCCTGAAAATGTAATAGCGCCTGAAAATCCAATAACATTTGCACTTAAATCGTTAAATACAAAAATAAATTGTAATAAGGATAATAGTACCCAGTAATGTAATAATTTCACCAATAATAATAATAATAATAATAATAATAATAATAATAATAATAATAATAATAATAATAATAATAATAATAAAACATCATATTGTAATAACATGTTTATGACAATCTAATACCGTATTACATGATTGGGAAGTTGTTATATTTTAAGGTAGCTCTTTTTTTCCCCTCAAACCATCCATCCATCCATCCATTTTCTTAACCGCTTGCTCCTCACAAGGGTCGTGGGGGTGCTGGAGCCTATCCCAGCTGGCTTCGGACAGTAGGCGGGGTATACCCTGAACTGGTTGCCACCTAGGAACAATTCAGAGCGCCCAATTAACCTGCCATGCATGTCTTTGGAATGTGGGAGAAGACCGGAGTACCCGGAGAAGACCCACGCGGGCACGGGGAGAACATGCAAACTCCACCCAGGGAGGCCGGAGCCTGGATTCAATCTTGCGTCCTCAGTACTGGGAGGTGGACGTGCTAACCACTCAGACACCGTGCTGCCCCCCTCAAAACAGATACTATAAAACTTAACAGATAATGTAATATGTATGTTCATTTTCAGTCCAAAGTTCTACATTTTGTGTTTTGAGACTCAAAGACTGTTGCTTGCATTCACAGCAAAGATTGCAGTGTTAAAATTTTGGTGTTAAATGTTTCAGAGTTGATTTCAACACATAAAGTGTATTTTAAAGACTGTTTTGAATTGAGATGTTGGAGTTATTTGATAGAGTTGATTTAGTGTTAAACCAACTCTGCAGAGTTAATCAAAGTAAGCTCTGCCCACTTGATTACAACTGCTCTGCCGCAACGACTTCTAGGATATAATATGCATGATATAATACATTATCAGTAAATATTATTACAATAGCAATCTTTTTTTTATTACCTTATCGTTGAAATTATTACATTATTGGGTTATATTACGCTTTTGTTTGAGTTAAGTGCAAATTGTATTGTTTTTGGGTTTTATAATCCATCCATCCATCCATCCATTTTCTTGAACACTTATTCCTCAAAAGGGTCGTGGGGTGTGCTGGCACCTATCTCAGCTGGATCTGGGCAGTAGGTGGGGGACACCGTTGGACTGGTTGTCAGCCAATTGCAGGGGTTTTATAATATATTTAGGAAATTATTACATTATAGGGTGATACAGGGTGACCGATGCCAGTATCGTAAGTACCGATAAGGCCGGGTATCTTGGTATCCATACTCACTCATCCCAGGTTACATTCAATATTCCATTAATTTCACCCACATTATGTTTCAGACACTGTCAAAAAAATACCAACTAAATTAGGCTTTGAGGAAAAAAAGGGGACACGTGTCTACCTCCAAATAAAAGACAGTGATAGCAAAAAAAAGAAGAAGAAAAAAACGAAGATATATGAAGTCTTCATGTCGTTGAACTACCATTCATTTTCACTTTGAGGCCCTACGAACCGTAGTGAAGTGTGATTGCATGTGACAGTCGCCAAGTCTGCCTGTTTATCATGATGGATGCAACCTGCCACTGTGGCAGTGCAGCACACAAAACGGCGTTCACATAGTTCTCTGATGCAGGGAGCAGAAGCTTTATGAAGAATCTTGATATAGAAAAACAGAATGTGTACAAGACAAATATGAACTAATTACCGTAACATTCCATAACCTGACATTCACTTCATTTTTTATTTTTTTGTATACCATTGACTAATTATCCAATTCATGCTTTACTTTAGCTCATTCACTCCCAGACATTTTCACTGAAGCAACCCCCTTCACTCCCTGCTGTTTTATTGGATTTTTACTGATGTGTTCTATTGCTATAAAAACATGGAACCTACCAAAAGAAAGATTAGAGTCTCTTCTTTTATCAGGAAAAAAAAAATATATTTCTAACTTGTTCCGTTTTACAGCATTTAACATTAGAATATATTTATGTTTGATAATTATTCACAAATCTGTTTAAAATAGTGGGGAAAATAGCTTGTTTTAACATGGTCCTAGTTGATCATTTATACTCTGCTGCCAACTGCTGATCGTTTTTGTAATCACTACCATTCTCCAAGCGTTACTCTTCAGTTCAGAGGCTGCATCAAAGCCTTTTGTACAAGGAAACAAACAAACATGGAAACAAACAAACATAGGAAAAAAAAAAGTCTAAATGTGTCTTTGGGAGCATGGTAATATTTAGAATAGAACGGATTTATACGTTTTTGGGAACAAATTAGTTAAATAATTGTTGGCCAAGCTATGGTGCTGTGATGTTTAAAATTATTTCACTTTGTGAAAAATATTGCGTCAGCTACTGTAAATGGACCGTAAGGCCAAGATTTATAGTGGATGGATAGCCTGGATATTTGTAGAGCTCAATCCTCATACTCAAACGATGTATCAGTAAGTTCCCATGAAATACAAGGTCACATGTACAATGCAATAATAAGACACACCCATTGACCATGTTTAACCCTTAAAACGTGAAAGATGCTCTGTCTTTCCCTTTGTCTGCATTACTCCCACCTCCATACTTCGTGATCCTGACACATGCCATTAACCTCAACTCGCCTCACCTCAACTGTGAGACGGGAGAGCAAAACCATCCCATAATAATACCGGTAACAATCTTTTTTCTTTTTTTTTCCTCTTTGGTACCCAAAAGCAACTTGTTCCGATTTTGCATATTGCATCCATTTGTCATTGCTAGTCAAGGGCACAGCTACACAGTCCTGTCAGCAGTGCAATTTTATGTTTCAGTTCAAACGGTGGTGAGTATGCGTGAGAGTGTGTGTGTCTAAAAAATATCATTCAGGCTATTTTAAATTTGTTTTCATGCCTACAAATGTGTGCAAATGAATAAGAGGACACATTTCTCTGCCGTGCCCGAGGAGTAGACCAAGGGCAAATTTTCTCTTGTTCCTTGAGCAAAATATGCACTTTTTATGGCCCAAAAAACATTGATGTATCTAGGAGCAGACACACGAGAAAATGATAAAGTGGGGTTTCCTCCAAGTACAAGCAGGGTTTATATTGCTCCTGTTAATCATATTATGTACTGTAGGTTTAAGATAAAAACCCATGCATTCCTACCAGGGGCACAAATAGGATTTTGGAACTTGGGAGGAACGGGGACCAAGCTTATTACAAAAAAAAAAAAAAAAGGTAAAATTATATTCAATTTGGCTCCATTTGTGACCTTTTACACAGTTCACATTTTAAATAACTCATACATTTATCTGATTTCCTTCAAACGGTGACTGTTTCATTTGAATATGTTCAAGATTAAAAAGCAAAGCATTTTATTTTGTACAACACTGTTTGCCAGGACAAATGACACCAATTTTAATGGTCTAAACATTAGTAAAAACATATGAAACTTTTCACGCACATAGCTCCTAGGAAAAATAATCACTATTTTATTAGGTTTTTGTACGTATTAAAAAAAAAAAAAAAAGCTCAATAGCGTCCCCTAGAAAGTCAAAAGTGAAAAGTCTCCTGGAGGCATTTGCTAAATCTAACAAGAAGTGGGTTCCAGGTGGAGGAGTGGAACCATCACTTGCCTTTGGTGCCGGTTGGTGTGGGTTCGCTTCCCCGCCTGGGAAGACCATGTAAGACCATTGTTCGCATGTTTGTGTGACTGAATGAAAAAAAAAAAAAAATCTATCAAGAAGTCCGCCATTTTGAATTTTCTTTCAATTTTGGTCCCATTTTTGGCCTTTGGTCACATTTGAAAGAACTCCTACAGATTTTATCCGGTTATCGCAAAACTGTGTATTTTTGATATAATGATGTTTTTGATTAAAAAGTTCTTGACGTAAAGTAAAAGGAAAGATTTCTATTTCAAGAATCACTGTTGCCATGGCGACACACTGTTAACCATGAGAAATTATGTTGATGTAGATAGTCTATGTGAAAACATGAAATTTTACACACACATCAAGCCTGGCTAAATAAATAAATAAATAAATACATCAATCTGTTAAAAGTTTCTTATGCCATTTTCAAAAGAATTCAAATTCCAATGTGCCAGGACACCAACATAACCTTGCTCTCGCAAGAAGAATTCTCGTGGTATTTATAAGTACACAAAGCCCGGAGAATACATCTTGCTCCCGTTGATATCTGCTGGTCCGAACCAGTTCGGACCAATCACAGAGCGACATTGTGTTTGGGGGCGGGATATGCAATTGTGACGAAACTAGGAAGCCAGCGTCGGCGCCGAAGCTAACCATCCATCCATCCATCCATCCATCCATCCATCCATCCATCCATCCATCCATCCATCCATCCATCCATCCATCCATCCACCCAACCATCCATCCATCCATCCATCCATCCATCCATCCATCCATCCATCCATCCATCCATCCATCCACCCAACCACCCTTCCACCCATCCATCCATCCATCCATCCATCCATCCATCCATCCATCCATCCATCCATTTTCTTAACCGCTTGCTCCTCACAAGATTCAGGAGAACTAACGGGTTGAAATCAACCCTGATAATTTCATGAAGTGATTAACAGTAGTTTGAAATATAGGCAGGTGATAAATTACTGTAAATTGTAAACTTTAAAATATCATATTCTTCTTTCATCTCCAATGTGGCTAGCTTACGCACATTAAAAGAATGCATGTTCATGAAGAATATGATGTCCAGCTGCTGTTGCCAAGTTTTCCTCTTGTTCAACAGTTTTTTCCCCTTCCATCAGTGGGAAAACTTAGTGGTTAAAACACCCGTGGATTGACAGTGAGAGCACATACACTTTGACAAGGGGGTGCCCCAGAATGGCTTCTTGGATACCTTAGTATTGTTAATTAAGCAGCTCTGTGCATTGGCAGAACACTTTGCCTCACCAGTTCAAAGACTCTTTCTTTGACCCATGTGCAGAATCTTTGGATCGGTTTTCTACAGCTATGTTTTGCTTGGCGCTTAAGGCACGCCAACCCTAAATTGTCTTGTTTAAAAGCTAGTTTGTTTACAGTCCGCTTTCTCTCGCTCTCAATAGCCCCGCAAGCTCGCCATCCCATTACCACATGTGCTTAGTACAGCTTTTTTCAAAGGGGCATTTCTAAAACCCATTGGTCTCCCAACAAGTTCAATTTATGTAAACATCTTGGAATTATGTTAACGTATGTAGCAACACATGGAACGAACCTCTCATTCCCTCACAGCCTCTGTCATCCGGGTTGATTTAATCATTAACACACGTAAAGGCGAGCGCTCATCTGTTATTGCTTCAATAACGTTTGTCGGTGTGATGTAAAATCAATATGACACACTGACTCAATGCTAGAGCGATGGCAAACGTCATTTGTCATCGACAGGCAATAAAGATATACAATTGATTTTAGTCCATTTCAATCCGCAACCTCCACCGTTTATTGCTCTTTTGTGGTAGCAGAAGAAAGAAGTGGACGAAAAAGGAATTTCAAAATGACGATGGAAGGACAACCTTGCCAAGCCCAATTAATCTTAAAGAAAGGGACTGTGATGTTTTGAGGGCATGTGTATTGTATTTTTGTCGACATGTCCTGCCAGTAAAACGGAGAGATAAATTGTGGGGCTCTACTCATTGGTGAGATGCTTTTTTTTTGCTGGTGATTGTTAAATATCTTTTCATATTTATATACTGTGTGTTTTTTATTTATTAGATTATTTCTTGTAGTGTTTGTGTATTTAAAGCCAAACGCTTTATAAATGAATTTAACTATCAACAGTACTAAATGAATGACATATTTGTGGTCTACTGTATAGTTCTCCTATCTCCCTTTGTACAGTTGTATTGGCGTCATGGGACTCCACCTTACATCTGTGGGTCATAGGTTTATCCGATGATGCACATTTTATGAATTATCCCTCTAAAATAATGTATTCTTATCTCTCAGCATACTACTTAGCAAAATGAAACTAAGCAATTGCAAATCACAGATACTGACTGAACTATCTATTGAGGTCAGTGTATCCAAACTATGACCTGGGTTCCATTTGTGGCACTCCGTCGATTTTGTAGCAGCCCGTGGCATATACAATTTATATTTGCCACTAATAAATTTCTTATGCATACTGTAGATCTTTTGTCAATGGGATAGATAAGTTTTTCCGATGATGGCATTTTGTGAATTATCACGCTATGCGACCTAAAAGAAATAACCAATTTGGGACTTTTATTTTTAAATACATGTACATTTAAAGACAGGAGTTTGTATCATCCACAAGACAGTCAAGAACTCAGGTTTGTACGGTTTCACAACTATGTAAAATAGTTACCTGTTTAGCAACTGGTCCAACAGTTCTAGAACGCTTTCCATGATAGATGACATATGTCCTAAATTATAGATGTCCTAAATTGTTGATAACAGTAAAATTGTGGATAATTACGGAAATGTGCAACTGCCAATGTGGAGTAAACATTTTTGACTGGCAAGTACGTAAATATGTTCAAACATACTGGCGAGCATGTTCGTACTTGCAGGCTAAATGTGACAAACATAGCATAAATTCCAATAACGCTATAGGACAGGCGTGGCCAAGTTCGGTCCTTGAGAGCCCCTATCCAGACTATTTTCCATGTTTCTCTCCTCTAACACACCTGATTCATGATCAGGATCGTTATCAGGCTTTCTGATTAGTTGATCATTAGATTCATCTGCGCTGAAGGAGGGAGGAAAAACACGCTGGATAGGGGCGCTCGAGGACCGAACTTGGCCACCCCTGCATCTGCACAAGTGGGAAAAAAAATGCACAAAAAAAATAAATAAATAAATACATAAATAAATAAACATTTGGTGCATATTATACAAATACATTCAGAAATAAAATTAACAAAATAAATTAAAATACATATGATGTATTATGTCTGCAGTGCATGATTTAGGTTCAGCAATTTTATGATTGATTTTTATACCCTGTGGCATTATGGGAAAATATACTGTTTCCAGCATTTAGCCTACAAATATGTTTGAACATTCCGGTACTCGTACGTGTGAGCGTATTTGTGAGTACGTTTGAACATTTTTAACTCATTCACTCCCAGCCATTTTCACAGAAGCAATCCCGTTCGCTCCCAACTGTTTTACTGGATTTTGACTGATTTTGCAAGGCCCACAGAATATTGTGTTCAATTGCTATAAAAGCATGGAACCTACCAAAAGAAAGATTAAAGTCTCTTCTTTCATCAGGAAAAAAAACATGTTTCTATCTGTTTCCGTTTTGCAGCAATTAGCATTAGAAGAGAGCGAAGTTTCATTGGTTTTCACAAATCTGTTTAAAATAGTAGTAATTTAAAAAATTTGTAAAAAGTAATTTAGCTTTTTTTCTACATGGCCCTGGTTGATCTCCTTTGCTCTGCTGCTACCTGCTGGCCGTTTGTGTAATAACTACCATTTCTGCAACCGTTCTTTGCAGTTGAGAGGCTGCATCAAAGCCTTCTGTATGCTCGAGCATAAACCCCCCCCCCAAAAAAAAACTTATCAATACGCCTTTGGGACACTTGCAACATTAAAAAAAACGGATTTACACGTTATTGGGAGCAAATGAGTTAAATACGTACTCACCAGTCAACAATGTTTACTCCACATTGGCTTCCGTAGATAAGAATAAATAATAATGAAGAAAATTTAATGTGTTTTTATAATTAATTAATTGTCCTGGATCTGTTATAATCCTTATCCGTCAATGACCCTTGTGCGTTCTGCTCTTTCTGTTGTCTGTAAGCGTTTACGTCAGAGTTACTGTTGTGTTTTGTCGCCTCTGGCGCGTGAGGACCTAAGTTGTGTCGGTGGTAGCGAGCAACATCTGTTTTGGGCTTGTTGTTCCTCTTGGCTGCTTTTCAATTGGATTTCCTCAAGCACGGCCAAAAGCTGTCACCTCTGCCAGGCTGTGTTAGTGATCACTGCCGGCCCCTATATTAAGTAGGTGGTTCAGGGCTAAGCTAATAACTCTCCCCTCTCTCCTGAGCCATCGCGTACCAATACTGTGTTTCCACCAGCATCAACGTGTGCACGTTCTATCCCGCGCTAAGTATAGACCCAGTAGTGGCACGCTGATTGGGGGTCTCCCACTCAATGTGACAACTGAGGTGAGTGCTTGTCCTCTCAAAAGAATGACCAATGCACTTTTAAAAGTATAATACAATAAGTTCAAAGCACTCGCATTGTTGTGGTATTTAAATATGCTGTTATGCTGTGAGGATTTCTTCCAGTGATATGCTATTTGGAGTAAGTTTTCATTGTAAACAATAAAATTACACTAAGGATCTTTCCAGCAAGTGTAGCTCAGTGTATGGTACTTGGGGCGGCATGGCTCAGTGGTAGAGTGGTCGTTTCCCCATCTGTGAGGTTGTGGGTTCAATCCTCACCCCTGGTGACCATGTCGAAGTGTTCTTGAGCAAGACACTGAACCCCGATTTTTTTCCCAATGAACCTGGTAACGCCCTGCATGGCATCAGTCGACCATTGGTGTGTGAATGGGTGAATGTGAGGCATTGTAAAGCACTTTGGGCAGCATATGGTGTACTTAAGTTAAAGTGCTACATAAAAATCAGTCCATTTACTTGAAATATTTTTCCAGTAATTTAGCCTCCTTTAGAAGTGAAGGTGTTTTCAAGTATGAGCGGCCAAGTCCAAAACATTCATTTACATTTTTAATCCATTCAAAAGTTGCCTTGCTGGTCTGTTTTGGATCATTGCCCTACTACAGAAGTATTTATGATTTGACAAACTATTGGCTGAACATTCTCTTTCAGGATTTTCTGGTAGAGTAGAATTCTTTGTTCCATCAATTAGAGCAAGTCATCCAGCTACTGAAGGAGAGAAGCAACCCCAGACCATCACACTAACATGGCGATGTTTGACTGTTGGTATGATGTTCTGTTTATGAACTGCCGTCACATTTAAGACACATGTAATGAGACGCACATCATTCAGAAGGTTCAACTTCCGTCTCATCAGTCGATAGAAAATTCTACCAATAAGTCTTGGGAATCATTTAGAAGATTTTTTTTGTTTTAATTTTGTAAAAGTAAGAAAAGACTTTCTGTTCTTTTTTGGTCAACAGTGGTTTTCGCCTGGGAACCTTTTGCCCATTCTCATTCTTATAGCTGAGTCATAAACACTGTGACAGAGGCACGGGAGGCCTGCAGTTCTTTAAATGTGTTCCTGCGTTCCTTTGTTTCCTCCTGGATGAGTTGGGGGGTCTTTGGGTCATTTTTGTAGGCCGGCCACTTCTGGAAAGGTTCATCACTCTCCAGTTTTTTCTTCATTTGTGATTTTTTTTTTTTTTTTTTTTTTTTTTTAACCCTTAACATACTGATAAGAGTTGCATTTTATTGTATGAAAAGTGCTTTATAAATCAAGTTTGATTGATGGTTATGTCAATTACTTTATTTTTTTTTTCATCTGTTCTTGAATTTCTTTGTATAGTAGGATTTTGAGATCTTTTTTTTCCCAGACAGGTTCTATTTAAGTGATTTCTTGATTAACAGACCTGGAGGTATTCAGGCTTGGTTGATGTCAGTGAAAATGAACTCAGCTTTTCAAAAAATGTGATTAGCCAGAGTTAAGACATGCTTGAACAAGTTGGGCAATTAATTTTTCCACTTTGATCCAGGTAACTGAATATTTTTTCCCTAATGATAACTATCACCGGCGGCACGGTTGCTGACAGGTTAGCACGTCCGCCTCCCAGTACTGAGGACGCAAGTTCGAGTCCAGGCTTCGGCCTTCCTGGGTGGAGTTTGCATGTTCTCCCCGTGCCTGCGTGGGTTTTCTCCGGGTACTCCGGTCTGCTCCCACATTCCCAAGACATGCATGGCAGGTTAATTGGGCGCTCCGAATTGTCCCTAGGTGTGCTTGTGGGTGTGGATGGTTGTTTGTCTCTGCGTGCCCTCCGATTGACGGTCAACCAGTTCAGGGTGTACCCCGCCTACTGCCCGAAGCCAGCTGGGATAGGCTGCAGCACCCCCCGTGACCCCAGGCGATTAAGAAAATGGAAATGGATAACTATCATCATTTTAAAATTGCATTTTATGTCGACCTGGGTTATCTGATTGATTGTCTGATATTTACTTATCTTCAACATTAAATTGGGAAAAAATCATGGCATTATTTCAATATATGTATATCATAATTGTTTTACATCATTATTTTATTTTATTTCCCCATTGATTGTCTTGGCTTACCTGACATTTAGACAACCACTAACCAAATGTGGTTATTTGGCCAATAATGTGACTCATAAAGACAGCAATAAAATACCGCAGCTGCACTGATTTCATCACTATGAACCCAGAAATAAATTACAGTGTAAAGATTTAGCATTTGTTTGCAATTAGTTTTACGTATCCAGCCTGTTTCACCATGATCTCACATATATGTTGTATTTTATAGGCTGATTGAAGGCCCTCATTTTTATTCTTTGGTGTTCTGTCCATTAAAACAATCACGTCCTGTCCCTTGGTTGTGGGTGTGAAATCGTGCATGGGGAGGTGTTTATCTCATCAAATTGACAGCAGAGCAGCCTGGCTGTCTACCTGCCTATTTGTCTGGCTTCATGTGGTCTTGCCAGCTTCTCTGGCCAGCTGGAGCCGTTAGACAGGGGCGAATATGAACCGAGGACCTGCACAGCATCAACTCAGTGCTTCACAGCTCTGACAGATACTTTGATTTGACATGCCATGAGCAGTTAAAGTGAAAGTTATGTATACATGTTAATTAAACTGTTTATGCATGAAGGGGTCAGAGACATTAGTAAGTCCCAGTGCAGAAGTGTGAATTTCTTGTCTTTTTTTTTTCCTCCATCACAGCATTTTCACCTCCTCTGTCTCTCATTTCCGTAATGATTACCAGGTGTAAGAGCTAAATTTTTTCCTCCCCCTTTTTTGCCAAGTAGGGATGCAGATAGCTCTATTTGTGAAAAATGTCTCAAGTGTTTGAATCTAGGCTGGGATTTTTGACGTTGGGTCTAAGTTGTTGAAATAGATCCTCTCAAAGTACCTCGAAGTTGTGGTCTTTAGCTCTGTAAGAGAGAAGGGTTGTTCCAGTCAAATAAACACATTTTATAAAATAGGTAAATTATATACATTATTCTCCACATTAAAGAACAAAATAATTGAGATACTGTAGTAATTAGGGGTGTAACGATAATGGCAATATCGTGATATCGTGATATTAAGAGTCAGGTGGATTTCCATTTTTGCAGCTCTAGCACCCTCTGGTGGCTAGTTTATTAGTGCAGTTTAATTTTCACAAGGCATGTTTTGGCCCTTCTATGTTTAAAATCCATTATAATGGCCAGATGAAGGGGAACATAATATACTTGTGCACATAGTCAATATATGGAGGAACTCAATTTATCGTATTTATTAATTTCTTATTTAATTTAAATGATTATTAATTCATTATTTTATTAATAAACTAATAATAAATTGTACTGCTTGTTTTGGTGTATTAATATTATTTACATATTTATATATATAAATATATATATATATATATATATATATATATATATATATATATTTTTTTTTTTTTCAATTGCTGTAATGTATAAAAACACAATATTGTGTGTGTGTTTTTTGTTGTTGTATGAGCTCATTTTTTACAGTATTGTGACTTTCTTTATCACCAACCCTCCCACAATATTGTGCTAATTATTGTATCGTGACCTTCATATTGTGATAATATCGTGATGTTTGGATATCGTTACATCCCTATTAGTAAAGTGGTTGCACAAGTCAGAACACATAAAATTGAGTATGGCGTTCCCCAAGGGTCAATTTTAGGTCCAATTCTTTTTAATCTATATATGATTCCCCTTGGGGATGTCCTCAGGAGGCATGATCAGCTTCTTCCGTAGTTATACAGGTGACACACAGCTGTTTTTTTTTCTTTCAGTTGAGGATTTTTATTTATGTAAAGCACTTTGTATTGCATTTTTAATGTATGAAAAATGTTATACAAATTAAGTTTGATTGATAAATCCGTCCTGCTTGTCTACAGCGGTGTGCATCAAACTCTTAGCACTGAGAAGATGTAAATCCTTTATTGTTGTATCAAATATAAATTTCTGTGTTGCATTGCATTTCACTACTCTCTGGGGAATGTTTGTTTTTGGTCAAACACAATGTTTGCTGGATTTAACTTTTTAAACATACAATTGTTCCGTAATTAGTTGGCTGCTAATTAATTTGTTTTGTTTGATGTGCAGTATTAGCAATATTTTGAAAGCAACTGTGCTAATCCTTTGCATAAATTTGTACCATTTGCTAGAGAGTTCAAAAGAAACAGGAATTGGTTCAGAAAAGTGCACACACATTTAAATAATGTGCCCCAATTTTATTTGTGTTTGTTTATAGTGAGGATATTAATGAATTAACATTTTAAACAATCCATCATTATTGTTGTGTTGCCACTTATTTTTAACTCAATTATTCTCTAATAGACCATTTTTCTTAATGTGAGTGTGATGTGCTTCCCACTTTGTTCACTGTGCAACATAAGATTAATTACAAATATGAGCGATGATCAAAAACATGGTAATCAAATGGAAACAATGAGTTGGGAATTGCACTTGTAATGCAATACAATAGGGCATCTGTGCCAATTATGTGCCAAATGTGTGGGGGTTCGTTACTATGCACAATGCATTATACACTTATGGTATACAGGTATACAATGATATATACTTCATGTGTATTTTTTCCTTTCCACTACATATTCTTGCCACCATCATTCTTAATTGGTACTAGGAATGCTCAATACTGCTTTTTTTTTTTTTTTTTTTTTTTTTCTTCAGACCCAATGTCAGTACGAGTACTCAACTCTTGAGTACTTGATACCACAAAACTAATACCATTCGTACTTTTAATGACAGACAGTGAATCGATCTGATTGGTTGTCACTAATTAAAGGATTAACGATTGACATCACATAGCCTAAAACTAGTTGAAACTAGATGATGGTCATATGATGGTTACATCATTTCAAAACAAACACTTGTTATATCAGTACAAAACAGACACTTGACCTCACGGTCTTGAACCGAACTTAACAGGTCATGAACTCAAACTTAACCCTGACATGACCCCAGACATGACACAAACATATCAAGTCAATACACCGTTGCATTATGGGAACATGCTAAACATAAATCATGCTCTGCAGATATAATAATAAATCATAAAAAGTTAATACAATGTTGCAATATGGGGGGGGGAAATGCAGAATAAATCATGCACTGCAGATATAATAATAATAATAATAATAACGTTACAAGTGTTTTTTTTTCTTTTCTTTTTTTTTTTGATTAGTTTCCAACATATTGATATAATGTGGGTCAAATGTTTTTTTGTTTTTTTTCTTGTCGTGCATGTGCAAGTAATACCCTGTTGTATTTTAGGAAAATATGCTATATTTGTAGCACTTAGCCTACAAGTATGTTCAAATATATTTGTGAATGTTTGTACATACTTGTGAGTACGTTTGAACTCATTTTCTTAAACGTCTGAACGCATTTAAATACACATTTTATAGTAACATATTTGTGAGTACATTCGACCGTATTTAATTAATTAAATACGTTTGAACGCATTTGCGCGTATTTTCAAATATATTTCCAAGTATCAATGAAGTGTCCTTGCAGAGCCACCTCAGTGTGCGGGGGATTCTTTTCCTTGTATTTCCAAGTATGTTTGCAAAAATATGTCTGAATGCATTTGCAAGTATATTTGATCGTACGTACAAGCATGCTTGAATGTATACATGAGTACATCCGAACATACTTAAATACGAACAAATTTGCGAGTATGTTCAAACATATTTCCAAGTATACTCAAGCATAGTTGCGAGTATGTTTGAACATATTTGCGAGTATTTGCAAGAGTTCTTGTACTGGTATCGGTTTTGGAAAAAAGTGGTATCAAACATCTCTAATAATGACTATAGGTACTTTTTTGGTATTATTGGCGTGAGATGCTTTTTCAGTGGACCTTGATAATTCATTTTTCAGGTTGTGCCATGCAAAGAAATGTACAATACTTGTAAAAGTTCCTTTATGTGAACTCGATCCAGATGATTGTGATGCTGCCCCACTCTTTCTGTTGCCCTTTTATTGGATTTTATCCACCTTTTCATGTTCCTTCTTTTGTGTCCATTTCCACCGAGGCAACAGGTTTACAGTAGGGCCCTAAGACGAAAGCGCAAGCTTGTATGTACAAAGACTTCCAAAAAAAAAAAAAAAAAAAAAAAAAAAAAACCCACATATTTCTCCGTGACGAAAAGTGCAGCGTTTATGCATTCAAGGGCAGCGTATTGTTGGGTTCAGGGTGCAAACCGCCGTGTTCTTTGAACACAAAATATCTTCTTTTATGTGTCATCTTTTTCATTATGCTCCTTCTCCTCTCCCATTCTCTGTTCTCCTCCAATGGATTTCCTTGATGGTTTTGACGGGCTCGAGTTGCTCTCTTTTTGTATAACGCGCATCTCTTTTAGTGTGAATTTGGAGCTTGCATTGTGTGTATTATGTCGGCTTACACACAATCTGTATTGAAAAAATAAATAAATGCAGCTCTACTTTGGGTTTGAATGTTTTGTGAGAAGGTTAGAATGAGGGCCGCTGCTTTTGTAGAGGTTACAAAGGAGGGCACAGTTGAGTTTGTACAAGCGCACATTTTAAGCACGACTTCTTGTTTCATAAACTGCTCATCATTCCAATCATTAGGGCTGAGTTATTTATTTGTTTTGCTCATAAGAGAGAAAACAAGTGTAACAACTTTGTCCTCCCATCTTATTACCCCTCTCCCTTTGTCTGTTTGCAGGGCCTGTTCATCTTCCTGATATATGGGGTGTACAACACAGAGGTAAGTCTGCATTGTGTCTCAAGGCTGTCGCAGTGAATGAGAGAAATGACAAGTTTCTGATGGGCTCCATGGTTAAAAGCTGTGCAAGTGCGCGCGTGTGTGCGTATGCGACGCTTGATGGCGGAAGGAGCGCTGAGAGACGGGAGGGAGTGAGGGAGGGGTGGGGGTGGAGGGACGTCTCTTCCACGCCAGCGTCCCGCTGCCCTTCATGCTTGGACTAACTTATATGCATCCGAGTCCGACCATTAAACACTGACACGGCGTCGTTCTCAGCCACTCATTGCTCACCTACATTGCCTAATATTTCACTGCCTCTTTAAGTTTTTAAACTCACGGCCCTCCATTTAGAATCCTGACAAAGCCGTTGGTTGGCCGGCGCTTTGCGAGGTCCCGAGCGAGCGGAAGACGGAGGAAGAAACATGCAATGAAGGACTGAGAACATATCATAGTGAGATGCGGCATTATTACCATTTAGATAAGGCCTGCTGTTGTACTGGTAACAGAGAGAGATGAGACGCACATCATGAAAATCACTCTTGGTCAAAAATGGAAAAACTCAACTTTTAAAGACATTTCATAGTCCTTTGTCTTTTTGTATCATTTCTTAACTGTCTTTGTGGTTTCTTCTCAATGCTCGAGGAGCTGACCGTCAGTCAAAGGTGAGGCACTGACAGTGCAGCGGTCTTGCACTTAAAATAAATCAATGATGCATTCTTGCTTAAGTGGCTTCTTTGTTTTATTTTTAGGGCTTTGAAATTCCTTTTTCTAAACTCAGGCTGTCCTTGACCTGAAGGTTGTTGTAATTTGGGGGTAATATATGAACATATGCCAGGTCCCAGGAACATAACTGTGCATCCAGAAGCACACTTGGCAAATCATTCAATACTCATGCTTTTGCTCAAAGCAGAGAAACCTGTTTAATACTAGTGAAATATTCTATATATATATATGTGTTTTGAAGATGCATTTCGCTATTTTAGCTGCTAATGTATTAGTGTCATTGCATATCTACAAAAGTTTATTATTAATCGTAATAGTGATAGTGGGGCTGATTGATAATGAAAACCATATTAATCATGATTATTTTGGGAATAATTGAAGTCCCGATTATTCATTTATTTTTTATATATAATTGTAAAAAAAATGTTAAGACAAATAAAATTCTTTGAAACACTATAATTATGCAAGTTCCTTTTGGACAAATAAAAAGTATAGTTATTTTAAAATAAAAAAAGTGTGAAAGTATAAATTCAAACTTAACCCACTCAAAATTAGGATGAATAATCTTTTTTTTTTTTTTTTTTTGTTACGATGATGCCAGTTTTGTAATCGTGGCGTGTAATAATTGAAATCATAATTGAAAGTGCACAGCCCTAAGTGGTAGTCCCCATTACTCATGCACCCTCTTCCCCCATTTTTTTGACATCTACACTTCTAACGCTACACACACACACCCCACCCACCCCCCAATTATTATTATTTTTAATCGTATTGCAGGCCATGTAAAGAGTTAATTTTAGTGTACATCATGGGCCGCTTTAAAAAAAAAAAAAAAAGAAAAAAAAAAAAGGAGAGCGGGCCGCAAATGGTCCCCTTGCCGTAGTTTGGATACCACTGCATTTTAGATCGATGACTTGACTGATGTAAAAAAAAAAAATCTATAAAATAAAATGAAATAATAAGGACCAAAAGTCAATATAAGCTTCATTTAAAAAGTACATGAAAATACTTTGATATGCTAAAGAATGCTGCCTCAGTGTCGGAAAATTCATGAAGCTGATTTTCCACCTTTATGAATATGGCATGGAACAAGCTTTTCCTCTAATGTACTCAAAACGCAGCATTTTTTTTTTTTTTTTTAAATCACTAATTACCTGAGAATAGCTCCCCATTATTTGTTGCAATTAGCTTTTCCTTGGTGGTCACCTTGCATTAAAAGGCTTTGATGACCTTTTATTTCCATCAGCTCCAAGGATGTCGGCAGGTGTTGTCAGCTTTCATATGTTAATTGTTTAACTTTGCATCATTGCACAACCTTGAGTGTGCGCTGGAGCCCTTTAACACATAACCATCATCATGGAAAACAATGCCCTTCCCCTCATTGTCAAATGATTCATTAAGTGGTGTCATGTAATTGCCTCAACAGGAGGCTGCTTTTCATATCGGTGAAATCTTCGCCCATTAAATCATGGATGATAATTTCTCCCGCTTTTATACTTGTTGCGTATCTTGTCAAAATTAGCAGATTCAAATTCGCAATTGATGTCTATTCAACCACAGAAAATACTTGGAAATTACCGTACTGTAAACTGTAAATTTCTAGAAAAGAACAATATAAAAAAAACAAAAAACATTTAGATCTTTAAAATTCTATTTTCTCAAGAATATATGGTGAAAAATACATATTAAAATAATTGATTTATGATTTTATGAATTGATATTAGGTTATGAAAAGGAAATCAATTCGATATTGATTAGTCTTTTCTTTTTTTTTTTCCCCCAACCCAGCCCTTGTCTCAAGTTCAGTTTAATCATGACAAATTAATTGTAGTGTAAAAATAACTAGTTAAAAGTAAAAGTTCTGTTTGTACAGAAATATGTTCATTAAAAGACGTAATACAATAATACAATTTATTTTTAAGAACTTTATTTTGACTTCCAAGCACGAGCCGAGCCGGAAATACAATATATATATATATATATATATATATATATATATATATATATATATATATATATATATATATATATATATATATATATATATATATATATATATATATATATATATATATATATATATATATATATTAGGGGTGTGAATTGCCTAGTACCTGATGATTCAATTCGTATCACGATTCATAGGTCACGATTCGATTCGATACCGATTAATCCCGATACGAATTTATAAGCCGATTGTTGTGATTTTTTTTTTTTTTTTTTTTTACTCAATTTTAGAAAATACTATTCAGTCAACTTGAACATGTACACTGTAAGATTTGTATGAAAGTGTATTATTTATTTATCTGAAATTTCAGTCATAACTGTGAGCCACTGTATTTAACAAACAGGTTGTAATCTGTTTCATATTTGAACAGCTTTGAAATAAAATATTAAGTCTTAATGTTCCATTAAGTAATATAACATTTTTCCATGACTAAGGTGTGAATTATAAACCTAAGTAAGACTTTTTCCTGAATATTTTTCCATCAAAAATGGACATTTAAAAATCGATCCGGCCGCCTATTGAATCGATTCGAGAATTGCGTAATGTAATATCGCGATATATTGCCGAATAAATTTTTTTTAACACCCCTTTTATATATATATATACATATATATATATTTATATTTATATTTTAAACAATTTATTACAGTTGGCTGTCTGCTACCGTATATAATTGACACCCATTGAAATACATTGGTGGGAAAAATATTTTATGCATTATATTTTTTTAATTAATTGGCCGATTTATCAACAATCAGTATTTTATTTATTTATTTATTCATTTATTTATTTATTTATTTAGTGACAAAAATCGGTAACGTCATCAACCAAAAAAATAAATAAATACAAATCAGTCGAGCCCTAAACATATTTTATGCATAATAAAACATATGGCCAGTATTATTCTCTGCCAAAAATCAGTATTGGCATCTGCCTCAAAAAAAAAAAAAAAAAAAAAAAAACTATATCGGTTGGCAAAGCTTATAAAATATAATAATGAACTCCTTAAACATACAAAAGCAACGTTAAGTAAGCAATTCCTTTCTGAAATTTTTGAATCAATGGTACGTGATCTCAATGTTCATCCGGAGTATCAAAATGTAATCTGTTCTGCAAGGGCGGTCCCTTCTCCTCCAATAGCTCCATTTGTTGGTCTCGCCAGTCTGTGTTGACAGATGATATCGCCGAGTGGTCTTCTTAGTTTGCCAGCTCTATGTGTCACTTTCAAGTCCCATTAGGCACTGGGACACACAAGCGCACGCTCGATTAAAAAAAAAAAAAAAAAAGAAGAAGAAGAAGAAGAAGAAATCTCTTGAATGAATTCATGTTTGTATTATGTGAAATTGTGCATGTCAGATATGCATTAAGTATTTTTGTCCTTTAGGTTCGGACCACGGTCAACAGGATCAAGGAGAGGAGAAAGGCGCTTAATTTTTCAGTATGTGATCCTTTATTCTCTCTATGTGTGTGTGTGTGTGTCCGCAAATTTTCCAATTTTCTTTTTGTGGGCGAAACAAAATCCTCTCTCCAACAATGCCAATGAGAGCCGGCCACAAAAGAGCCTCTTACATCTCCGATCCTCTTACTAGCCGACAGTCTATGTTCGACGCCCTTATAGATCAAACACACACCCTCCGTAATAGCCCCCCACTACCCCCCCTCTCTCTTTACACTGCCCATTGCGGCACCTTCATCCCAGCAATGTCAACCACTGTGCTGGGTTACAAGTTTCTAATCCAGGACAAGCTGTCCCCTCGCATTAAAGTGTCAGAGCAGTATTTATACCTTCGTCGGGTGCTGCTGAGATTCGAGCATGCGTATGCGCGTGTGCGTGCAGTACATGTGCACTTTTCAGACAACTAACGGCATTTCCAAAATCTGAGCGCGCACACACAAATTGTGATTTGTCCCTTATTAGCGAACACATCAACTTCGGAGGTTGTGTGAGTGAAGGCTTTACTGCCGCTAATACTCGGTCCTGCCCCTCCCACCGCACCCTGACCCGCACATACGCAGCCACCGATACGCCCCACCTTGCGCCCATCAGGTCATTGCGAAAGGAATGAAACCATTACGAAGTGCAGATTGATTTTGAAAATATCATGCAGCACCCCCCCAAAACCACCTCGGAGATTGACACAGTAAGAATGTGAGGAAATGAAATAAATAAATAGATCAGATGAGTTTGCTAGCTGGACTGGATTGGGGGGCTAATGGGGGGGGGGGGGGGGGGGGGGGGGGGCTTGCCATTGGTTCACTTTGATATATTGGCTGTTCACGGCTTTGGTGAGCCCCCCCAACTTCACCCCCACCCCATCGCCATCTACTGTCATTTTTACTGCTTGCTCTTGAGGTGCTGCTTTTCCAATCTAGCCAGGTTCCGCTACTAGAATGCATTTTTTAGCCATGGCTGCCACCTGACAGTTTTTAGCTAATGCCGTTTTGTGCCATAAATCCTGTTTGAGATGGCGGATCCACCTGTCCTTTGGTTGCACAGGAGACATTTGGCTGTAGATGACCGCGCATGCCCCCCCATATATCCCCTCGTTGTAAAACACAGGATTGGGTATTGTGCCGCACGGTGTAGGATAAAAGAAGCTTTGGTGTTATTACTGCATGTATGGGGTCGTTTGAAGATGAATGACACTAGTTGGGGGCTTATGTTGTAGAAAATGAAACGATCAAGGGGATTAGGCCAATGAGGCAATTTCTATCAGATTTATGGTAATTTAGGGGTTTAAAAAAAATATAATTTCATAATCCTGATGGTTGAGGAATTGATCATATCCACATTTGTTAAAAGGGATGTTCAATGCCATTTTTCCCCAGACCAATGCCAGTGTGAGTACTCATCTCACGAGTAGTCAAACAGCAGAGGCTCCAGAATGGAACCCTGTGGAACACCATTTGATGCCAGTATTGACCTGCATGAATCTCCCCCTTGTACATAAACAATCAAATTACTTTTTGAAAGTAGTTTCTGGACCCAAATAAAAAATAGCCTGGAGTGACAGAGATGTTCAAAAATGCATCGGCATCTTTTT
Organism: Festucalex cinctus; assembly: GCF_051991245.1. Classification (NCBI taxonomy): domain Eukaryota; kingdom Metazoa; phylum Chordata; class Actinopteri; order Syngnathiformes; family Syngnathidae; genus Festucalex; species Festucalex cinctus. Next base: position 13,202,531 of record NC_135420.1, read on the forward strand.
CCATCAATGAATGAGTGAATGAGTTAATTAAATCCTAACCTGATAACTCTTTATATGGTTGTAAATCAGCAGTGGTTAAAATCAAGTAAACAGATAAAAGAGCTGACTTTAAAAATTGAGAAAATTAAAAAATCTGATCTTTTTTTATCTGAAAATCACGTGATCTGCCCCGATTTCTGATCACATGATCATATTAGGACAACTCTACCGAACACTGCTCAAATAATGTTAAAAACTGGATATGGATTAGATTATTATATTTTTTTTTAAATCACATTAGAACAGGATATAAAATGCTAAGATTTTTCCTAGAATCATCTCTTTTTAATTAATATCATTGTTGTAGATAGATATTCAAAATTATTTTGCATATGCCTCCCAGTTCTAAGGACTCGGGTTCGAGTCCAGGCTCTGGCCTTCCTGGGTGGAGTTTGCATGTTCTCCCCATGCCCGCATGGATCTTCTCTGGGCACTCCGGTCTCCTCCCACATTCCCAAGACATGCATGGCAGGTTAATGGGGTGCTCCGAATTGTCCCTAGGTGTGCTTGTTAATGTGGATGGTTGTTCGTTTCTGTGTGCCCTGCGATTGGCTGGTAACCAGTCCAGGGTGTCCCCCGCCTAGGAATTAGCGATCAAGAAAACTGATGGATCGATGGATATATATATATATATATATATATATATATATATATATATATATATATATATATATATATATATATATATATATATATATATATATGTATGTGTGTGTGTGTGTGTGTGTGTGTGTAGTACTGTAAATCTCAGACAGGTTTACTAAATAGTTTCACAAATGTGCCAAATTAAAAATAAATGACTTACATTTTCCACATTATTAAGCAAGTCTCAATGTTGATGCAGTATGGGAAGAAAAAAAGACGGTTGATTTTGCTGTTGAAATGTGTAAAATGATCCAATGACTTGTGAAAGGAATCATAAGATCATCGCACTGTGGAAAAAAATAGCGTGTGACTCACTGGGCAAATAGGTTTGTTTTCCGAGGCCGCTGATGAGGAGCAGGCAGCTATTTGAAGCTGCTGGTGTCGCTGGAATTCAAAGAACCTGTTGAAGCAGGATCAACATGTTATTCTCGTGTCTACATTAAACTTGGGACTCGGTCAAATTGAATTTGTTTTGTTAATTTTATTAGAAAAGGACGCAGTAAATCAATTACGTCCCTGTTCGTAAAAAGAAGAAAAAATATCCTGAATCCGAATTGATTCTATCGTCTTGTACTGACTTTGGTTGCAGAACTGTGCCAGTTCCCGTCCATCCAGCTCAGTCACCAGCTCTCGTCCGGTCAGTTTACCACCAGTAGCAACCTCCAGCCAGGAGGATTCGAGCACCTTCCATAACGGCAACACCCAAGGTCAGCAGAAGGAGGAAGACAGTACCACAAGTAAGTTGTCATAGGAAAAAAAATCAACCTGTTACAAGCATGATTCACAGTTTCTTTTTACAATTTAGTGCAGCGACTCTTAAACTGGGTTTGATTGTCATGTGATTTCTTTATTGTAATCCCTTCATACTGACTATGTCGGGCAAAAAAAGAAAGTGGTCAGAAGAAAACGTGCAACGGAACATATGGTGTTCCACAGGGTTCAATTCTGGGGCCTCTGCTGTTTCATTGTATTAGCTGTCACTATCGTCAGAAAACAAGTTTTTTTTTGTTTTTTTGTTTTTTTTTAGTGCTCTATAAATATAGAGTGGAGTGATGGGATTCAGAGTCCTAACTGCATAATTTACAATGCCAATTTCAACAATTCTAGTCTAGCAGAACTAGCTAGATAGCAAAACTAAAGGAACACTGAAATATCTGCTCACTTAATTTGAATGTTTTCCTAAAACTGCCAATTACTATTTACCAATGTCAATATTTTAGAAATCTCACAGCCGCCAAACTGACGTTTAAATACAATCAATTTCGCCACAGTTCAGCAGCTGGCCTATCTGTGATGCATTAGCGCCAGGCCCTGTGTGGCTGTTGAGTGAAATCAGACATCAGAAATATCCGGTTTACTGTAACACTAACCAGACACACTGACATCAATCGATCTGGAGGAGGTGACTTAACAATATGCTTCAGTGTGTACAAATGGTGAGTTACCAGATTCTAGGTCAAGTTAAAGGAGTGGTTAATCTCTCATTTCATGCCATGATTTCATGTTCAGACTTATATTCAAATTTTATTTAACGGCTATCTAAATCAGGAGTGTCCAAACTTTTTCCTGCGAGGGTCACATGCAGAAAAATTGAATGATACAAGGGCCACATTGAAATGTTTTTAATTAAATTTATCAAGCACACCAAAAGCAGGTAGTCAAGCAATTACATATTGTTTATTAGGGGTGTTAAAAAAAATCGATTCGGCGATATATCGCGATACTACATCGCGCGATTCTCGAATCGATTCAATTAAAAAAAAATCGATTTTTTTTTTTTTTTTTTTTGAGTTTTTGCATTAAGAGCTCAGAATTGTTCATTCGGTAGTCTTACCGATTCAACGTCTTATCATCATTGCCTTTTTTTTTGTGTGTTTGTGAATCGATTTTTAAACTTCAATTTTTAATGGAAAAATATTCAACAAAACGTCTGACTTCGGGTTAGGATTCACACTTTGAGCATGGAAAAATGTTATATGAACGGAACATTAAGCCTTAATATTTTATTTTAATGCTGTTCAAACATGAAACAGATTACAACCTCTATAAGACTGAAATTTCAGATAAATAAATAATACATTTTCATATAAATCTTACACTCTACAAGCTTACTGATTAGTATTTTCTAAATTTGAATGAAAAAAAATCGCAACAATCGACTTATAAATTCGTATCGGGATTAATCGGTATCGAATTGAATCGTGACCTGTGAATCGTGATACGAATCGAATCGTCAGGTACTAGGCAATTCACACCCCTATTGTTTATATATTAGTCTTTTCTTTTTAATTGCTACCTGAACAGTTGTCAATATATGGCTAATAGTTTAGGACTTTACAAGATTTTGTGGTGGTTAAGACCCTGTAACACACTAAAAAAATGTTACTTGTCTGAAATGCTCTGAAATGCTTTGGAGAACTGAGTCACACTACACGCTCGCACCCATTGACAATTGAGGGGCACAAGAGTGGAAGTGCAAGTATTGGGACGTGGACTATTTGTCACAAACAGTAACCGGAAACGTTACGTAGGTGTGTGACGTACAGAAGTCGGAAGTCCCGCCTCCTCTTTGGCATGTACCCCATTTAGACATAGCAGAAAGTGGAGGAAATCATTTTTGATTGCAAAAATCAATGTACCACAGTGTTATGAGAGAAATGTTACGAGTTTAGTCGGAAATAGTTAATTTGCGACTTTGTACGTATATTTGGGTTGTTGACAGATAAGGATCTTACCACATCCAGCAGTTGTGATTGCTTAGGTTCTAATAAGTATTTGCTATGTGGTATGCTGATATATAAGAATAAGATTTTATTTTAGTTTTTTAATTAACTTTAATTAACTTAATAAGTGCAAATCAGGAAACCGGATTACACACAAATACAGAGCAAAAAATACTTTTAAGGGTGATTTTGAGTTGGTTGCATATTATACAGAGGTGCATGTTATTCATGATTTTACGGTATAGTAGTGCTTTTACAGTATAATCAAACTTAGTTATATGTCATATCATTGTCAAATATTGCATGTCTACATATTTCTTGTTTTATTCCATCACGCCTAATAAGAGAACCATCAATTTATCCTCAGCATTTATTTGGATGCAAATTCTACCAGGATGTATTACAATCTTTGACAGCAATTCAGCTATTCAGGTGTGAAACTTTCATAGAAAATTTACCGACACAAATAATGTGTATTATTGTTTGTGACATTACCATGTGAACCATATCGGTGTTTTACACGCACTGAGTGTGCAGTTTCATGCAGCCCTTCATTCCGTGTTTCTTTCGCAGGTGATTTGCATGGTCCTCGACACTCGGAATGCTCCGTTCACTTACTCAGCGCACAGTTAGTGTCACTGTCACATTTATGCGAATGAGACCACCCCGTAAGCAGACAAATGAGGCCCTGCATCACAAATAATGTGTTTAATGTAACACAATCACGAAAATAAATGTTTGTCAGATGAGATTATTCAGACCATTTGCTGCTTCAATCTACTCCCGTCTCAATGTTACCGCATGCAAATTGCGTGTGCATGATTGACTGACTTTATGGCCGAGCACTCAGACATACAGTGTACAGTACAGACTTGCTGTATATTACATGTAGCAAGGACACACTCATAAGTGCAGGCCTGTGACAACATAAAGTACATAAACAATAAATTATAACTAATCATCATGCTGCTGAATGTTACATAATGATAAGGTTTTAAAGTTTTAATAAACACATTTTATAATGTATTTTCAGTTGGTTTACATGTACTGGTATACTGTACGTGCTGTGTTAGTACACTGTAGATAAAAAAAAATGCAATTATACTTGAATTAAACTGCACAAAAATCAAAGTTAACTTATTTTAAGTGTAACAGAGAGGTACATACTAATTAGTGCTGCTTGCACTGCTTTCAAGTGGACTTAAACTGGTAGCAGAACATATATTTCCTTTCAAAACTTCTTCCTCTTGAGTGATTATTTTGTGATCTGTATCTACAAGGACAACCTACCATCAACATGCTTTTATATTTTATATTACTTTATCACTTTTCCATTTTTCTGTGTACCGCATATGGTAGGACAGACGGCGGTTGATGGTAAACATATACTGTATATGGAGGAATCACAAAGAAAGAAACAGAAAAGGACGTGTGCAATATGACAGAAGAGGGGTTGAAGTGTTGGTGGTCGTGGCGGCGGTGGGGGGTGGGCGGGTTGAATTGAAAGGGGAAAGGTTACGTGGGTGTTTGTGTATGTGCATGAGTGTTGCATTCCTGATGAGATGGCCCCACACAATGGCTAAGTTGAAGGTTGCGAGTCCTTTTAAACAGGAATAAAATGCCGGGTCTGTGTGAGCTCATGTCATCATTTAGCTTTGTTAAAGCCTTCATCTCGATGAGCAAAGAATAAGTAGTTATCTCAAAAAATCCTAGAAATTATTATTCAAACTCCAACCAAGGTGCTGTGGCATGCTAGTGTGCCATGAGAGATCATTAGGGGTGCAGTGGAAAATTATCCAATTTAAATTCATTTGTCCAAAATATTATTTCTTAATTACAAATATAGTAACATTAACAGACTGAACAAATAAATGGCAGAGAGTAGAATTCACCTGCTTTCGTTCAACAGAATAAGTCCTGGTTTCCTGCGAGAAGCTTCAACTAAACAGGTGCAAATTTCACATTCAGTCAATATGTGGCTAAATTGATACAATCATTATTCAGTATTTTTGGTGTTACATTTTTGTTTGATGGTGTGGCTTGAGATTTTTGTCATTAAAATGGGTGTCTTGGCTCAAAAAAAAAGATTGGGAAACACTACAGTATATATTTAAATGAGTTTTTCATTAAATAATTATTTTAAATGAAATGAAATTAAAATGTATTATTTTTTATTTTAATTTAAAATAAAAAGAAATAATTGTTAGTCCTGTCAGGACTATCAGCATTTGACACACCTTTCCCTCTTTCCCTAATATGTTCCTTAACATCATTTGCAAATACATAGGACATGTGTCTTTTTCAAATACTGTAGTATACACATTGATTACCATCAACACTGCTTTCTCCTCCTATGTAACCTTCTCTGACACAACTAAACTTGTCATGCATAGTTAGACCACTTCATTGACATGCAACAGGATCGCATGCTCCCCAACAATGGTGTAATGACAGTGTCATCTGGGTACTATTTCCCTATGCCTCACCAAAACAGCCATGATAAGTGCTCTGCCATAATGACAATGTCAAGTTTATCATATTTTCAACCGGTGTGACTCAGGTAGATTGTAAGTATCCTTCTGAAGTATCTTCTTTTCGTTTGTTGAACGAAAAAGGCATGAATTATGTTCTGTAATTCTTGATCTTGGATATTACTGTAAATAATTTCCAACCACCAAGTTAAAATTCATCTGTTATTGCTTTAAGTGAGGATGATGGCTTACATCTCTCAACACTATATTTATAGAGCACTTTGGAAGCCTGGGGCATCAGATACAATAAAAACAGCAGAGGCACGAGAACTGAACCCTGTGGAACACCACATTATATTATACATGTGAATTCATAATTCACTTATCCCTCTGGCCACTTTCTTTCATTTAAAATCCTAAAACATTACGATAGAAGGTGAATATTGATCTTATTTAGCGCAAAAGCTCATTGATGTGCACGCACCCACAAGTTGCTATGGAATTTACATCACATTCATGATTAACACACCAGAAAAAAATTGCACATTGCCGGTGCGGTGTGTAAGTGTCCCGGTAGTCTTTGGCCTGTGAGCAGTCCGTGTTCATTGTCTTCCTGATGGAAAGTGATGTGCACTAATTCTACATCTGGTCTGACCAAACTAGGCTCAAAAGTTCAGCCAAGATAAGAAGAAACACAATTCTTTACTTCTCTTACATTTTTCTTACAAATTAAATTAGATCCGTTATGATTTTGAAAGCGATTGGCAAAATACATGGATAAGATTAACTCATTTGCTCCCAATAACGTGTAAATAAGTTTTTTTTAAATGTTGTAAGTGTCCCAAAGACCTATTTATACGGGGTTTTTTTTGTTTTTGTTTTTTTTATGCTAGAGCATACAGAAGGCTTTGATGCAGCCTCTCAACTGCAAAGAACGGTTGCAGAAATGGTAGTTATTACACAAACGGCCAGCAGATGGCAGCAGAGCAAAGGAGATCAACCAGGGCCATCTAGAAAAAATAAATAAATTACTTAGAATTTTAAATAGATTTGTGAAAACTGATGAAACTTAGCTGTCTTCTAATGCTAATTGCTGCAAAACGGAAACAGATAGAAACATATTTTTTTTTCCTGATGAAAGAAGAGACTTTAATCTTTCTTGTTGTAGATTCCATGCTTTTATAGCAATTGAACACAATATTCTGTGGGCCTTGCAAAATCAGTCAAAATCTAGTAAAACAGCCAGGGGCGAACGGGATTGCTTCTGTAAAAATGGCTGGGAGTGAATGAGTTAAGTGGGTGAGTTTATGTCAGAATGTGTGGCTGTGTTTTTTCTGGTTTTAACGTCAAACCCTTTGATTATTTGGAAAGAAATCATTCAAACAAGTTGGCCACAGTATGTGCTGGATTCGAAATTCATCATGCCCAGTGAAACAAATGAAAACATGACAAATCGAGCCTCTTTGATGCTTCTTAAGTGGCTTTAAGGGAAATTGTTTATGCATATTCACCCATGCGCTTCAAAGCATAAACTCAAATTTGTTGTATGCTGCTGTTCTGCGTAAGAACGCTTTTGCTGTCACCTGCCGACCTAAGTCCCGAGAGGAGAGTCTATTCATAATTCAGAGTAACAACAGAGCAGAAGCTGTGGCATTGTCAGCGATAACAAATTGAGGTTGTGAACGCGTTGAATTTGTATCTGCTTACAGAGGCTGACTGCATTATACATACTGCAGGTGCCGCTGAGTGCGTGGTAATAGGATGGATGATGGATGGCCAAGTTACAAGCGCTTCCATTCTGGGGTTATTCATCTACAGTATTTATGTGCTTATTTATTTATTGCTTCACCCAGAAAGACCCTCAAAACTCTGAATGGCGCACAAGGGCCTAAAGGAGGTTGAGTGTTGGCCATTATAGAAATGGATCTGAGCTCATTGAGGTCTGGAAGTCATGTCTTTCGCACGTGTCTGATGTATTGTTGTCAGTGTTGACGTTCATTGGTGGCGGTGGTTGAACATTCTCCCTGAGGATTTTCTGGTAAAGATCAGAAGTATTCATAGTTTCATCAATCACAGTAAGACGTCCAGGTCTTGAATAAGCGAAGCAGCCCCAGACCACCACCATGTTTGACTGCTGTTATGATGCTCTTTTTTATGAAAATGCCTTGTTCGATTTAGCCAGAGGTAATGAGACACACAACTTCCAAAAAGTTCAACTTTGTCTCGTTAGACCATAGGCTAGTCTTGGGAATCATTCCAATATAATTAATTATTATTTTTTTTTTCAAAACCAAAGCAAGTCTTTTTTTTTTTTTTTTTTTGTCTGACTCATCCTAATTGTTCCATTCAGTCAGGAAGTCCAAATATGGGCCCCTTAAATGAGGTTCAGCGGTCAGATGACTAGATATGTTTGTGTTTTATTCAATGACATGTTTGCCATTATTTATGAGTCGAGAATTTGGGACTCTATTTGTACAACTTTTCAGACTTAATTTTGCTAAAAATTACCTAAAAAAATAGGTAGGGCTGATATTATTCAAGTCACAAATGTTTATCTAAATCGGGCGGCGTGGCTCAGTGGTAAAATGGTCGTCTCCCATTCGTCAGGTTGTGGGTTTGAGCCTCACCCCTCCTGACTATGTCAACGTTTCCTTGAGCAAGACACTGAATCCTGATTTGCTCCTAGTGGATCTGTGCAATCATCCCCCCCAGGAAGAAGTAAACATTTGAACCCCCGCCTCCTCCATTTCTTCGCCGCAACTATAAAAAGTATTGTTTGTCAATATTATTGTTAGTACACATCTATGTAACACTTTTTAACATTAAAGAACACAAAAATTAAAGAACGCAAATTCCAAAATCGTTCATGTTTTTTAGTCAGTCACAGGAAAGATTGAAGTGCAGCAATTTGTCTGGAAATAAATGAATTATTAAATAAATAAATGAGAGTGCCACTGCCACCTACTGTAGTGGATGTGCAAATACACTTTATTGCGTAAAAAAAAAAATGCAATAAAAAAATAATAAATATAAATTTTTGTCAATATAATTGTCATAAGTATGCATCCATGTAACATTATATCCTTATTAACATTAAAGAAAACAAAATAGATAAATGAAAGAATCAAATCAAATTACAAAAACTTTCATGTTTTTTTAATTTGTCACAGAAAACATTGAAGTGCAACAATTTGCCTGCAAGTTAATTAATACATCAATAAATAAATAAATAAATGAGTGCTGCTGCCACCTACTGTAGTGGATGTGCAATTACACCAAAAAGTAACTGTACTTACACCTGAGAATTATCATTACTGACCACCTCAGTACTGAGGCATCACCACTCCACTGCAACTGCCAACAGTACCACAAAACCAATATCACTCTCTTGCTACTCCATTCGCCAGGACTGTTCTCCATCATATGCATCTCAACAGCCCGTGGCAACGACACGCTGGCAGCTTACGATGAGCCAAAGTGGGGAAGAGAAAGAGAGGGGGTAAAGAGGGGTGAATCGGGCCGTAGATCAGGGCAGAGAGGATGGCGGCACGGCCAGTAGGTGACAGGGGAATAACATCCCTTTCTCCTCAATCGACAGGGACCATAACTCCTGTCCCTCCAGGGACAGATTGAGAAAGGCAATAGCCCTAGGGGCTGTGAAGCTCGGATGCTTAGGAGAATTGAAAGTTAAAAAAAAAAAAAAAAAAACGATGTTTGCTGAGCCACTGCTACTCGACTCGTTCACTCGGAATTTTCATAAGGCCTTTTTCAAACACTTTTTATTCAGAGACAGATCCAAGTTATTGTCCACATATATATTATCCTTTCATACATTTTCTGAACTACTTCTCCACTTGAACTCAGACACTAATTATCCTGTTTTTTAATTGGCACATTCTTCAAATAATACCTCACTATGTTTTCACAAGATGATTTTTACATCCATTTATTTATGTCATATACCACTCTAGAAGCCAATCAATCATAGAGCCAGCACATAAGGACAGGACGGGCAACCAGTCACGTTTTTCATTTATTTTTTTTTACATTTCCGGGCAATTTTGAATCTCAAATTAAAACGCTTTAATATACAATCAGAGGATCTGGAACAAAAATTAACATACAGTCATTAAGGGTTTCCAAATTTGATATTTACTCTCTCCAGCTTGGGTAGGAAGGTATGAAAGTATGTGACAGTGTTGGATTTTATAGCCAAATCAAACCGCGAGTATTGTATGTACTCGGAGGTATAACCTTCAGTACTGCTTCACCTGGGTCACTAATGTCTAATAGCAGGCCTTTGGCGTAAAATGGTCTACGGGCCACATCTGGCCCACACAGTCCTGATGAGGTACAAAATGAAATGCAAAAATAAAAAAAAAAGTTTTACGCTTATATTTTTAAACCAGAATTTTTATTTTTAAAATCAACTCTCCTCTTGTCGCCATAGGGAGTAATGCTAATGTTGTTTTGCATGTTTGTGTACATGCACGTGTGTGGGCGGTACAAGCAATCAAGCGCAGTGTGTTAAAGAGATGACTGACTGTCGTTATGTTAGCAACATTTTTCATTTACTGCAACTTTTGAGGGCCCAAGGCAAATCCAGTCATAGGGCCCTCCACAACTTTCTTCTGCAAAGATTTTGAATATTAATGTTTATCATCAACTAAAACATGTGAATTTGAGAAAACCGTTCTATTTCCTGAGCAAGATAAAGTCCTTAAAATCCTTACGTGTTATCAGTGGCTGAGGCTTAAAAAGACAAATGATACACCCTGAATTTTGAATCATAAATACATCCATGAAATGGTAACTGCAGGCTAAACTTTAAAATCGTTTGTCACATATCGTCATAAGAAAAAAACTGAAGTTATTGGAGCTTTGTGATTGTTTTCCCATCTATCTAATGGGCCTAGTTATGGTACACACCAACAAGCCACAACACTATGGGCATGTAATTATACCCAAACCCAAACAGTTTTGATTGACCGTTGACAATGTCAAGAGATTTTGATTGGACCAAACATTTGATTATTTATTTATTTTTAGGTTTTATGCTGCAATTCTACATACAGTAGATAGATAGATAGATAGATAGATATTGTATACAAAAAACATTGTTTTATGTATTGGTTTGATTTTTATGGAAAACGAAACAGTAAAACATTCTAAACTGCAAAGTAGAACCACAATAATAATCATATTGCTAATTTCCTGAGAATGTCAATAAGAACTTTTAAACCAAATAAGACATCATTACTGCTTGTTAACGAGCTAGCTTGTAAGCAAACTTAGCTTGTAGCAGACGTGTGTGACGTCATGCATGTTGTGATCACGTCTCATCGCGTTCTGTCCTCTTTCATCTATAACTGCTTCAAATATTAAAGTGTATGTAGTAGGAATGAAAAAAAGTGTTGATTTGTTGTGATTGTATTGTATTTAGTGTTGTTCCGATACCGATACTGCATTAAACCAGTGGTATCGGTATCGGTGACTACTCACAAGTAACATGCCGATACCATTAATTCCAATGCTAATATAGGATTTTGGATGCAGCATCTTGTGTCTTGCTGGTGTACGACATTCACTGGTATGTGACATGTTCACTGAATGCCGATCTAAGATATCCTATTGGCCCTTGAATGCTCTGAACCAATGGCAGGACAGCTTTTTCATGTTGTGGAAAAAAACCTTAAGTATCGGTATCAGCCGATACTGCAAAGCTGGGTATCGGTATCGGTATTGGGGGCCAAAAAAACGGTATCGGAACAACACTAATTGTATTGCTGTTAATGTTTTATTTTGTTTTGTTGTGTTTTTGTAAGGCGTTTTGTGACAGCTAAGGCTGTTTGAAAGCGCTATATAAATAAAGATGACAGTAAAAAAAAAAAGTTGACTTGACTTGACTTGACCTTGATAAAGGATTCATCATAATGGTGTGGCTTGTCAGTGTAATTCCAACCATTGGACTCTAGTATTTTGTAAAGTTATTCACCTTCACCAACAACATAGCCAGAAAGAGAAATAAATATGCATGCATCAAGATTTATTGCATAATAAATCTACATATTAAAATCTCTTTTTTTCTACCATGATTACGCTAATAAAAGTGACTATAAACACAAACTTTATGTTGACTGTTGATCAGTGTGCACATATGCGTGCGTATGCATAGTATTTTATAGGGTATTGGTTCCTAATTTTACAGTAAAAATTTTAGTTGTCATATGTATTGCCATGACCTTTGTGAACTTTGTAAACAAATATTTAAGAATATATTGACTATATTTCTGTTTTTTGTCTCATTGGTAATTTATTATTATTATTATTATTATTATTATTATTATTATTATTATTATTATTATTATTATTATTATTATCATTATTATTATTATTATTATTATTATTATTATTAAACATATTGTACGACTTTCTCTCTCTCACACATACACATACTCACAGACACATTAAAAGATGGCAACCACGCACAGGGGCAGGTTAGTCCTCCTCCACACCGGTACCTGCTCCGCTGAAGGTGAAAGAAGTGCTCGCTTGAGCTCATTGAAAAGTAGATGTGACAGTAAATTTTTCAGGCCCTTGTGAGATGGGAGATCTTGTTATAGCAGTCAGGATGGGGGTCAGGGCAGTGGCTGCTTGATGATTGAGGAAAAGAGAAGTAAATTCATTCTGCTTCGGGCACTTTGTCAAGTGCCAGTAGCTTACCGTTGAGAGCCACTCACCCATCACCGTGTTACGGCCCCAGAGGTCACCTCCCTTGCCATAAATCTACCTCGACTCCTCGTCTGCTAAACCTATTGCCTTCCACCGGCTGAGCGCGAGCACTGAGAGGCTGCAGCTGCTAGTCCTCATAGTCACTCAAACGAAAGAAAGACAAGAGAATATAGATGGTGGAAGGCTTTGGGTGTTTCGAAGCCGTTTACGGGCTGTTTGGACAAACCGGTGGGGGCTGGTATGTCAGACTGTGCCGTTTCAGTTTAGCACGATGACTGATCACCTGACCTAGGTGCTTGTTTTTAATCAATAGCTGCGGTTCCTGACCTGGGTTTGATCGAACCCCATGAGTTTGGTGAGTCAGTAGTCAGGTTTCCATCCAAATGTTTTTCAGCGAATTTTGTGAAAATGCGTAAGCAGATTTATGTCCATTTCCAACTGTTCTTCTTTTGCAAATATTGAGAGGGGCCTCCGCCGCTGTAGGTGGAGGTATACAGCATAAAGATGTGATCCACCAATAATTTAGAAGGACAGGAAGCGACTGCGCCATGCGATGACGTCGTATGTTTGCTTTTGTAATTCTTGATAAACCATAGCGTTTCTTTGCTGTTTTCCATTTAAAATTGCATTAATATTAGCTTCTTTAATTAATTCCAAAAATATTTCTGTTTTGTCGTGCCCCCAAACATACCTTACTTTATCGTCCGCCATTACTTTGCGACTACAAACGTACGTGTGATGTAATATCCAGTCAAAATGTTCTACTTGTGTTCTACTTGCATATCTGCGATTATTCACAAAACCTGTTTCCATAGCCCAAATGTGCATTTTCCTTTTTTCGATACGCTTCAAAATTTCTGGCGTTTCCATTCAGTTTCTTTTTGCAATTCTTAAAAATTCGAATAAAAATAGGTAGATTTAAACCTGGCTAGTGAGACACCTAACTACATAAATTCGAATTGTCCAGCATAACTAGCTATCTCTCAAAACTAAAGAAACACTTCTTTAAAGGGAAACTCAACCCCATTTTTTTTTGACTGTGCTTTATGCAGCCCCACTAATGTTGATTTAGTGGGATATGAGTTAAGCAGCAAAATCCAGCCGTTTTTATCCATCTCATAGGGCGACCATTTTACCACTTGCTGTTAATTGAAGATGACATCAGTATTGCTCAGGTCTCAGGTAACAACCAATCACACCGCAGCTTCAGAAATCAGGTGAGCTGTGATTGGTCGTTGCCTGAGCCCTGAGCAACCGTGATGTCATCTTTAGTCGACAGCATGTGGCAAAATGGCCGCCCCCTGAGATGGATAAAAATGGCTGGATTTTACTTCATAAATCTTATTCCACAAATCTAGTATTAATCACAATGTCAAGTTTAGACTACTGAGGTCACATATACCATATTATTGTCAAGAAATATTTAAGATTGACTTCCACTTTAAGCTGCATGGACATGAAAAGAACTATACACTTTATGGAAAACAAAATCACAACGCTGCGATTGGCTGGCAACCAGTCCAGGGTGTCCCCCGCCTACTCCCCAGAGCCAGCTGAGATAGGCGCCAGCACCCCCCGCGACCCTTGTAAGGAATAAGCGGTCAAGAAAATGGATGGATGGATGGAAAATCACAAAGTTAAGACCCATTGTCATGGAGTAAGAAAAGACATTTACTTCTCCTTCGATTGTCTATCTGTGGTCATACTTTGCAGACAGGTGCAATATGTGTACTAATGGCTGTGAGTATTCTATTGCTAAATAAACTTTGCCGGCTAATTAAAAGGCTGCGGATGCGCACATGAGAGATCAATTGTTAAAAGGAACAAGTGCCGTCTTTCACAAACACATGGCAAAAATCCATCAGCGCAGACACGTAGTGCAAGAGTTGGAAGCAGACAGTGAGGAAATGAAGACAAGATAATGCAAAGAAAGCAGAAATCATCGAACAAATGTCTTGATTTTGATGGTTTTAAAGATTTTAACTTTCACCACCATCGGTTATTTTATTTTTTTATTTTTTATTGAGCATAAGTGCGAGAATAGCCAAAAGTAGAAAGATCTAAAGGTACTTCTAGTCATTTAGCCCAGTGTGAGGCAATTATATGCACATTCAAAGTCAAATTAGTTTTTCGCTTTTGAGACGATGAAGTGAATAGAAAAATCCTTCATCTTTTTTTGCTGGAGAAAATCCTTGGACTGGGAAATGCTATAGTTTCAGAATTCTTTTTACAAGGATACAATTCAGGAAGAACTTAATTTGTAATCTTTGAAAGAAATATTTGTATTAAGAAATATGATTATTAAATTTGTAAGACATTGCCAATACTTGATATAATTAATTCACAAGTGCCGCCTTTGCTTTAGTTCAATTGTATGAATACGCCATTAAAAATTGACCTTGCGGCAATTTTGTTTTGTTGCACAATGAGGAAGGTTTTGATACATAAAGGCTGGTCATCCTTTCATAGCTGGAATATTGATGTGCTCTTTGAACACAGTTTAATAGATGAATAATAATAATAATAAAATTGTCACACTGTCTTGAGATCACACCTATTTTATGAACAGTAGTTGCCTGTCATACAACCGCACGTCCCATGAATTGATAATAATGTGATAAATGAACTTTATCAGTAAGTTATCTGAACACTTTTCAAAGCAACAAATACTGTCTTGAAAATGATCTAGTGTGAGTGGGTGTGCTATTGTGAATTGACTTTCTCACATGTAGTGTTTTTTTTTTGTTTTTTTTCTTTTTAAAGTATGTCATCATACACCATAATTACACCTGCCCCAACTTTGTGGGTATGTTTTGTTTTTTTTTAAGTTGATTTTTCTTTCTTCTTCTTAAGTCATGTGTGTATGTGCATTCCCTTCTCCAGCATGTAGTATCTAAGCACCAAGCTGCTTTCAATATAACCTCTTATTAGGTGGTGATTATCTTGCCTGCGTCTGGCTTCTTTCATTCACTGACTTGAAGTCGGAGAGGCCAGGGGCACGTGAGGAAGAAAGGAGTGAAAACTTCCTGAACCCAGATTTCACCTCCCACCTCTAAACTCCAGTGTACCCCTCAAACTAGCAACAAGCAACCTTATATTTAGGCTGTTTTGGGGGGTGTTCCTGACTAAAAATGGGGTTTTGTTAGTATAGTGTATTACAAATGCTAAATGCTCTTTGCTTAGCTCTGAGCTAATGGGAAGACAAATTGACAAAACCTCAAATAAAATAATACTCAACATAGATGCCGATGCACATTTCCTTTGCTCTGCTAGTCTAAGATAGCGGTAGCACTCATACATAACATAATGTCAGTAACATATAATGTATAACGAAATACATAACATAAGAGGAGGCTCAAGACACACCTTTTTACTTTGGCATTTAAATGATCTTGTTAACCCATTTTATTAATGTTCTTAGTTCCTATAATTTCTGTTATAATATCGGGGGGTTAGCTTTCTTTTAGCCTTTAACTGTTTTTATTTTGTTGGCTTTTAGTTTTTAGCTCAAGTTACCTTTCCTCACATGGTTTCTCTGTGCCCCTCTTCTCTGTGGTGGGATTGGGAGTTTTTTCTTTTTATTGTATTATGAACGTTTTAATTGTTTAGCACCTTGGGTTGCATTTTAATGAATGAAAGGTGCTAGATAACTAACTGATTGATTGATTGATTGATTGATTGATTGATTGATTGATTGATTGATTGATTGATTGACATAATATAAACTATTTAGCTGAACCAATCTGAGGACAGAAAGATGCCGAAAGCGCAAACTGGTGAATCTAAAATGTGATTGGTTTAAAAAAAATTTTAACATACATTGCAACAATGCGTGTGTCTGACGCCAGCACTTATGATTCAGAAGGCCGTGGACAGATTACATTTACATTGTAACACAAAATAAGGTGAAATCTGGACCAAAAAAAAAAAAAAAAAGTACATATATTGTCCTCATCTGAGAGTTGGACATCTAAGACACATGCTATGAAATGATGACGATAGACTGTTGGAAATGAATGATTACAACAACAATGTTGTAAATTGTTGTTGAAGAAACTGACTACAGTGCTCAAAAGATTCTAAAATTGCTGCTGAAATGTATGCCCTTGTTTTACTTTTTTTTTGTTTGCTACATCCTTGCTCTCCAAATTAGAATATTTCCAAGTACGACGTGCCATCAGCAACACAATTATTCAGAAATCTCCATGTTATAGAAAAATGAAATGAAAATAAGACAGAAGGAAGACATGGATGACAAGTAGAGTTAAAAAAAAATAGCCTGGCTGGGGTCTTCGTAGGACCCCACTCCTCAGCTGTCACTCCGTATGTTTCCAAAGAGTAATACAATGGACTGGACAGATGGTCCCAAACGCACGGCAGTGAGCTTGACTCTATTAAAAGCTGTTTGCTTCATGCCAGACGCCAACAAGATCTATTTGTTTCTCAGTTGGATGTACATGTTGGACTAGTAGCTTTTGTTGTTGCGAGAAACCCTCGAGCGTGTTTTGGCCACAAGTGTGACTATGATGTTTGTGTTCATTTTGATCCTAATTAAGAGACAATCAAAAGCAACACATGAAGGTGTTGAACCAACAATACTGGGACAGATTTGCACGGAGTGGCTGTCAGCCAACACTGCAGCGCATGATGAACTTATGGCTGATAACTAATAACCAGAAAACCAGGTAGCCTACACACTGTTACTCTGCTCTGTCACCTCCGAATGATCAACTCCTCCGATATGCTGACCTTTCTCCCTCTGGCTTGCCCCCCGCCCTGCTGCCCTCTCACATGTAGATGAGACAGAGACCAATGAAGATATTTTTGCAGTATTTGGGTTTATGGGCGGGGATGTCATGCACTGACATAGCGAAATTAGTTTTGGTAGTAGGTGATGGCGGGCCGACCCATCTTCAAATCAGCT
Source organism: Festucalex cinctus (assembly GCF_051991245.1). Taxonomy (NCBI): domain Eukaryota; kingdom Metazoa; phylum Chordata; class Actinopteri; order Syngnathiformes; family Syngnathidae; genus Festucalex; species Festucalex cinctus. The sequence goes on from NC_135420.1 coordinate 13,220,065, forward strand.
GTCGGCCAAAGAGATTAATCCCACACAGAGAGCCAGTTCGAGAGCAGACGTGACAGGCGACACATGCAGTTCAGACAAATTGAGCAGATCTTTCGATGACGGTGATATACCTGCACAGATGCAGTGTCCATAAATCTGTTCACAACATTTCATATTGGTGATATTATCAAATAAAGTTGCTTAAAATTCAGTCGTAACTTATTAAAAGAAATGTAGTGTTCCTTTCCTTCAATCTTTCTTTTCCATATCCATTTTCTAGAAGATTTTGAGCAAAAAATATTCACCATTTGACATAAGAAATACACAAGATACGGAAGTATGGGATGGCCAATGTGGAGTAAATATTTTTGAATGGCAAATATTTACCTTCAAATATGTTTAAATGTATTTGTAAGCTAAATGCTAAAAAATTAGCATTTTTCCCATAATGCCAACATTATGCCAATATAAAAATTAAGTAAATAAATGCAATTTTGATGATTTATTATTATGTCTGCAGTGCATTATTTTGATTTGTGATTTTGGCATTTTTTTCCCGCACGGTATATGCACATGCGCAAATCAATACCCTGTTGCATAATGGGGAAAAAATGCTGAACGGAAATTGTGCCCTCCAGACATAGTAAATCATAAGAATTATGACTAAACATATTTTTGAACTTATTGGTGAAATGTAACCCAAATTCTTAATATTATTAAAAAAAATAAAGAAAAAATGCATTTTTTTTTAAACCCGTGTATTCACAATTTACAGTGGCATAATGGGATTTTTATTTTATTTTTTTTATGCATTTAGCCTACAAGTACGTTACCCATTTAAATGTATTTGCAAGTACGTTCATTTGAAAACATTTAAATATTGTGAATTAAACACGTCATTAACGCACAAAATCTTTAATAGAAATACCTAGAAGTGTTTTGTAATATGATCAGTGAATTTGAATTTGCACATTGATAGATAGGAAAATTAGAATAGAGAATCTCATATTTAATAAATGTTGTATTTTCGTGTCTCTACTGAATTAGTATATCTGAATGGAATTCAATTATTTTGGATTGCTTGCTGAGTTTTTTTTTTGTCATATGTGTGATGGCTTAACTTTTTATGTTTTTGTTGTTCCTAAAACTTAATTCTGACGTAACTGTCGTCAGTGAAAATTAACTTGGGAGATTTAACAGTGCACGTCTGTCTCTGTCTCCAGCTCAGCTGTCCATTCCTTGTGATCCAAGGGAGTCCAATTCCTCCACCCAAAGTTCTACAGGCACTCATCTGCGCAGAAAGGTAACTAACTCCCATCACAGTTAACATTAATCTTAAAGTTAAAATATTCAAATGATGACAAATTAAATTATATGTATTATATGTATTTTTTGTGTCTGAAAATATAGTTTATGTTACTGTAATTTATAATAAATAGTACAGTATATGGTTAAGTTCATTTTAACATAAAAACAAAACAATAACATTTATAGGACTTGATAAGACTAAAGAATCTCATCATAAGAAACCATCTAATATTCAACCAGTTTGCCTCAACCCTCTTTTGCTCCTGGCTCTCTCTGCCATATGCACACTAACACATGCTCATTTCCATGGCATTTGGCTACATGTCCCCCTAGTGAACAATATAAGTACTACATCATCCCTGCACTGTTTCACTCCACTACAATGTATTTAAATTATTTTGATTTCATTCATACTATACACTATATTTACAGTATATTTGATCATATTTAAAAAAAGAACTTTATATTGATTAATTTTAAGAGTTAAAAATAAACACTCTAACTGACAATTGAGTTTGGTAGTGCGGGCAAGGCAGTGAGAGGTCACTGTTGTTAATTTTCAGGTCAAAGTATAAGACTTCTAATAGTAATTCACTTACTATCATGTCGTTATCATGACATTTTTTCAAAATCAGTTCAACATCAAAGCTCCTTCCATCTACTTCATTGTCGAACAAGCGCTCCATCACAACGTCAGACTGTCCTACCTCCAAAGACATTGAAGCTGACTTGACTCTCCATCCAGCTCTGTTGTTTCTTCTTAGATGTTGGGTGGTCCTTGTCTCTCGCCTTCTCGTCCACTCTATCTCCTTTTCACTCATTGTCAAGTTCACAGCGTCTGTTTCTCTTTGAGCTTCACGGCATCCAGCCGTGGGCCTGAAACTCAATACTTGAATATACACAATTAAGTTCACACCAGAGGTTATTGGATGGAAGCATGGTCCCCTTCTGCAAAACGAGTGAATCAGCCAGAGGATGGGAGGTTAGAAGTGCTGGTAAAGGTTAAATAAATATTGGATGTCATGTTTGCAATGTTGTAGGTGGTTTTGCCTTGCAATTAAATAGTGTGTAATATTAAATCACGATCAATGTGATTCAGTATGTAAGTAAACAAGACTAAGGACAGATGTTACTACATTACAACAACTCTACCGCTAATATTCAAATATTGTATTTTGTTACACAGGACACTCAATTCTTTATTGATCCAAGCACAGAGTCTTGCAATGAAAGCAAAATATATTCCTGGTTTGATCTCACCCCAGTTGACCTTTGCAGCCTGTTGAGTGTTTCAGTGTTTTCCCCTGTTGTTCACACGCGATTGGGAGGCCCCACTTTAAGACACCCCAAACACATACACACACACACAAGCACACACTAATGGCCAGTGAGTCATTCAGTTATTTGATGGGCGGCGCATGAATGTGTGTATGTGTCAGGAGCGTTTTGGGGGTTTCCTGTTTTGGCCCGTGTGCCTCATGCGCTTCCTGGCAGGGGGCTGGTGGTGTCATGTCATCTTTGGGACTGGCCATACACATGCAATTTTCCCAAGGGGTAAACTGATACGGTATACATAATAGGACAATGATAGAATACGGTGTTTATCTCCCTGCAATCAAACATTTGACATTGTGACACCTAGTCAAAACATTCTATGCTTCCATAACATTTTTTTGTTTGAAATTTGTCCAAAAAGTGCTCTGTTTAGGATTTGAAGAAGTGGTTCTTAACCTTATTGGACTGTTACTGAACTCCACTAGTTTCCTATGCGCATTCACCAAACCCATTTGTTGAAAAATAAATTGTTTTTCCCCTTCAAATTCAAGACATAGGAATAGAGTTTACTGTTTGAACTGACTCACCAAACCAAGGTTAAGAACCACTGATTTAAATACTTCCGGTCAAAAATAAAGAGGTCAAATGTCAGCTTAATATTGTCTCCTATAACACAGTTGAAAAAATAAATAAATAAAAATATAAATAAATAATAATAGAAGGGTAATATTTACTTGAATTTTTTAAATTAAAATTACCTTTCACTCAGAAATTTTAAGTAAATTTTACAAGAAAAATGTGGGTACATTTGACCAGTTTATTATTATTATTATTATTATTATTATTATTATTATTATTATGTATTTATTTTATTTTTTTTAAGTTACTCAAGTATTGAGAAAAAAAAAACTCATGACCTTCAGCTTGGGAGACAGCCACTCTACCACCTGAGCCATGCCACTTTTGCTTTTTGCCACTGAACTGCATTGCTGGTGTGTCCAAAATAAGACCAAAAACGGGTCTTGGTACAGAACAAGGATTCCACTTGACACCATCAATATACTAACGCCCAGCAGGAGTGGTATGGCTCAGGTAGTAGAGTGGGTGTCGCCCAACCTGAAGGGATTTGTTCCTCAACCCTCGAGTAGATTTTTTTTTAACTGCTAAAGTGTACCCAAAACTTTACTAGTTTTTTTTTTTCAAGTCTTACTGTTTTTTTCTTTTTTTACAGTGATATATTTGTGGTTAAAAAACAAAAAAAAACAAAAACAAAAAAAACACATAGACTTCACGTCACACAAAACATGCATTAACTTTGGAGATTGAAAAAAAACAAACCAAAAACATCATGTGAGCCCAGCACAAAAATATTGTCTTACACAAACTCGCACGCACACTGTACACACTCATGGTGGGAGAAGCAGTGGTCACGTTCCACTAATCCGAACCAAGCAGTTGGGATTGATCAATTAGCCCTGCTTAAAGGTGTGGCTCAGCCTGATCAATATCACTGATCACCAGCCAAAGGTTTTTCATTAAGACTAGCTGTGCTGCATGAGTGGACTCTATTAGCATAGATCACACGGGCTGTGAGGAATGCCAAGGCTGGGCCCAAGAGAGCTTTCTGTACCACCAAATGAATGGCGAAGAATTCTACAATAAATGGAATTTAGTTGGAAACATAAACTTGATGACAAAATAATCCATTTTTGAATTAGGACCCTTCATTTTATGCTTCTGACTGAACCGTTTTCTCTCCCAGCATGTCTGCTTTGTTGAAAGCATGGTGCATGGTCGACACTTGCTTTTTTTTTTTTTTTTTTTTAATAACATTTTTAGGGGATTTGAATCGCCGTCTTCAATTCTTCAATCCCTAATTATTATTATATAATGTGAAACCCATCAGAACACACTTTATTAACATTTTCCCACATTTCTCTTCATATATTTAAACACTCTCAATGTTCAAACCTTTATAGGTTTTAAAACATACTGTAGGTACACTGTTTAAAAAAAAAAAAAAAGAAAAAAAAATTACACACAAAAAAAAAATCTATGAAATAGCGAGGCCACGGAAGGAAAATATGAATCATTTGTGTAATGTGAATTACTGTGTAATTGTAACTGCAATCGGCCAGTTACGGCCCTTCAAAGATCGGCCAAAATCATTGACCATTGTCTATTTTTTACCATTTACAGTAGCTGTACACAAGTGACGTAGTCTCTGTATTTATTACACACAAATATACCATAAGCTTGTATCCCTAAATACTGAATATATAAGGAAATATGTTGATAAGGACCTGTCAATGATATTAATTAAATGAACCAAAAAATAAACTATATATTTACAGTTGACCCCCTCTATTCGCAGGAAATAGGAACGAGGTGGTCCTGCGAATAGTGAAAATCTACACATATTTGACACCTATTAAAATGTTTGGATGGAAAAATATTTTTTTCTGCCAAAAATCAGCATCAGCCTAAAAAAAAAATCCATATTGGTAGGGCCTTAGAAAATACTCAGTAAAAAAAAAAAAAAAAAAAAGAGCATATGATGTTAATGCACTTAATGGCATGTGTGGAATTTGAGCATTGAACAGCTCTCTCCATTATGCTTGAATGTTATGATTTGATAAAATATATCAATGTACTAGCGCCTGAATGTTATGTTAGCATTGGGACACACACTGCATCCAAACAGCCTTTATTTTTCCATTGTGGTTTTCCCTTGTTTTTAGTTACCTGAAAAACAGCGGATGTTGCTCCATAGTGATTATTTCAGATCCACGAGTCCAAAGGAACCCACGGGATCAACCGCGGCTTAAAACACAAAAACCGCCACTGACAAACTCACCTTTCTCACCCTCTCCTAACCCCCAGCGGGGCTTCGGGCCATTGTTTCACTTACACAATCCACAATGAATTAAAAAATGGCCGTGCTTTGTTCAGTGAAGCTGATGCATGCCGCTGTCACGGAACCTGTCGTTAATGTGCCATCACTGCATTTCACATCCTCAGCAGACACAGGCAGAGCTTCCTCCATCTGTGTGCGTGCGTGCGTGTGGCTTTGCGTGATAGAGAGAATGACAGGCTCACTGTACAAGTGCAAGAGATGCGTAGAATGAATTACAGAGGAGGTTGGTAGGTAGGTCATGTGTGTGCGCGTCTGCCCGTGTGTGTTTTTGTCCATAGGAAGGGAGTTGGTCACATTGATATTGAGGCGGACGGGAAGAGATCATCCTGCTCTGTTTTTGTCATAGCTTTACGTTGAGGCCTATTCTCTCGACACAGTAAATGTACTTGCTCACTTGCTTGAGCACAAACAGGGTTTCCGTGGATCAATAAAAAACATTAGAAGTCATTAAATGGAATTTGCTCAAATTAAGGCCTTAAATGGCATTAAATATAATGTCCATAGGCATTAAAAAATTGTAATACAATTGTTCATGCTTTATTTTACATAAAATGTGCAATACAGTCACTATAACGATAATAAATATGATTAAAAAAAAATTAGCCATTTGTGGGGACTGGTGACTCGTTGTAATTAACAATTAACAAAATGACATGGAGTCCACAAGTTACTTCATGTTCCACATATCAATTTCTCTGAATTTGAAAAGAAAAATGTACTGTTCCTGTCACCATCGTCCAACATGAAACACTAATGCCACAAAGTGGCAGAAAATTACCTCAAGACAAGTGTGACTCAATGTTTCACACTTATTCTGTTTATTATATATGTTTAACATCAAACAACTTTATGAATTACTATAAAAGTACTGTATCAGTGTACTAAAATATACCACCACGTTCGTATTTGGTAACTATATTTGTCCACTTTCATGTTAATTGACAAAAGTATGAAAAAACCTGAAACAAATATTTCATTGCACATTTAGGACAGATAAAAAGTGTGATTCATTTGTGATTTATCACGACTTAACTTATGGCAATCATGCAATTACTGTAATTCTGATTAAAATTGTTATGGGCTGACAGCCCTAATATATAAACAGTATTTGCATACATGTATGTACAGTATGTAGCGATATGTGTGCGTGTGTGTGTATGGAGTACGACAATAAATTAATTTTAGGTTGCATTAAAAAGCATTCAATTAGATTTGCAGATACCTGCAGAAACACTGATATTGTACATACAATGTTAATATGAATATAATCACTATAAGCATGCAATGGATGCTAGTATACAAACAATTAAATGCAGATCTGCAGATACAACTTAGATTATTTCACTCCTCTTGACATTTGAAACGTAATTGGATGCTTGTATGTCATTAACTTCAAATGTTCATAGATTTCGATAAATGCCTCACTTAAATGGCAACAAATGTAAATACTAGAACTCGAACATATTTGATGACTGCCTCATTGAGATGTATGAGAGAAGAATGATATTTCCGTGCGCATTAGTGAGTGGGAGTGGGTGGTATGGATGGACAGATGACACCCACATCCACCTCCATTGGGGAGAGGAAGTCCCTATCAGAGCACAACAGGAAAGAGACTGAGAGAAAACAAGTGTCTTTTTGGACATTAAATCACTTCCTCTTTGGCCTGTACTTCCTCCTCCATCCTCAACCTATTCATCCTCCCAGCACGCTTCGACCAGCCTTTTAGAGCACAGAGCAATTGATTAGGCATCTTGATCTCTGGGCAGAACTGTGCATCTTCCTTTGCTTGTTATCGATCCCGTAGAAAAGGGGTGCCCAACCTATTTTGATCCAACATCTACTTTTCAAGCAGACAACCTCCCAAGATCGACCGGTTCAATGTTGTACATCGAAAACTCACACACCTTTTACAGCCTGCATGGACTAACCTCACAACACTTTTTCTAGTCGCTGTGCATTCGGTAGACATCACATCACTCTTCCTGATCCTCTCTCACATCCAACCTAATTGACTTAGGATTTAGTCAAGACCTTTTCTTCATGTAGCTTATTTGATTGCGGAAATGAATATGAATTGCAAATGTGAAGTATATCGTAAAGGATACAAGTGCTTACAAATTGCTTGTCAGTCTGCATCTGGTGCTTTGATCGTCATCAAAGCACAAAAGCAGAGAAAAAAAGGTTTATCTATAGTATTTGTAAGTGCATCAGGAAACATCGACTACTTCCTTTTAGAACATAAATTTACCATCTTGCATGTTGTGTTTACAAACTGTGGTGAATACCACAAATGGGCTGCTTTATATAATCTTACATGTAACTGCTATACGTTTTGTTTTTTTTACCACTACAAAAGAAAAAAAAAGAAAAAAAACAAAAAAGAGTCCGAAAGATACGACTTCCTTCCTGTCGGCGACTTCCTGTTTATGTCTGAATGCAGGTCAGGAGGGCCCTTGCCTCAATCACTGTCTTCATCCCATAAAGGTGACACCAGGCCTGCAAAATGTAATGTTAGAGAACTCAGCCTTTACTAACAAAATCCCTTTTCGTTGTACTGTACATTGTGTCATATAAACAAAGCTCATGGTTTAGTAAATTAGTTTCTCTTCTATTTTAACTTCTTTCCAAAGTCAAACTATATTAACTCATTCACGCCCAACCTGGATTTTGACTGATTTTGCCCACAGAATGTTGCGTTCTATTGCTATAAAAACGTGGAACCTATCAAAAGACATATCAGAGTCTCTTCTCTCAACAGGGAAAAAAAGTATGTATCTGTTTCTGTTTTTCCGCAATTAGCATTAGAATATAGCTATGTTCCAGCAATATTCACATTTCTGGTGAAATGCTTGGCTGATCTCTTATACTGCGTTGCCACCTGCTAGCTGTTTTTTTTTGTTTTTGTTTTTTTTAACAACTACCATTTCTTTAAGCCACCTCTTTATGGCAGAAGCTGTATGAACACATTCTGTTTCTGTATGCCCTTACATGAATAAAAATAAAAAACGTGTAAACGGTTTTGGGAGGGAAGGACAAAGTAATAAATCACTTTTTTTTTTTTTTATTATTATACGTTTTTGGGATTGAATGAGTGAATTACGTTTTTAATTAAAAAATAAATAAATAAATAACTCTTTATTACTTGAATAGACCTTGGCCAAGGCCCAACAATTGTAATTATTAGGAGAAGTATTTCGGAATCAAATTGCCCTGAATCTTTCTTTTGTAAAATGAGGCTGCTTCATGTTCATTCATTTTCTGCTGAATCATCATCGCAATGAGTCTCATTTAGCTTCTTTGACTATGTCTCTCCTCCCCTGATTAGAAGCCATCTGCCATTCCAATATATGACACAGAATTCCTCTTTATAATTCATAACAGTACGACAAATTGGCTACGACCTGGACAGGTTTGTGTTGAGATACTTTCACCCACCAAGCCTATAAAGACCGAGCTAGCTACCTGCTGTTCGCCACTCCCAACACATTCATCTTCGGCTTGTATTGATCAAACTCATGTCGAGTGCCTCAGTGTCCACACTCCAGCAGCACACAGCCTCGGTTTGCCTTCCCTCATGTCCCTCACCTAATAATAGCAGATCTGTACCTTGTTAGGCAGTTGTTTTGGTCGAGCACCAGCTAACATGAGCTCCACTAATGGATTTTCCTTCCTACTCTCAATCCAGTATCAGAAGTTGTTTTCAAACATACTTTAATGCCTTCTGGGAGAATTTTTTAAATATGTGTGTAATTGCCGTCATCATATCATCAGATTGTTTGAAATTTGTAGATCAGTGATCACCAACATTTTATCTGCCGTGGACCGGTCCATACAAGTCCATAACTTGCAAAGGCAATTCCACTGTGTACTTTTATGTGTCTGTATTAGCAACACAAACACCAACGAGGTTAACAACAACGCTTTAATATGGTCACTATGGTAACGCTTATTGTGAATGATACCCTGCGAGGGGTATCTTCAGTAGAAAAATAAACATGAAGCCACATTTTTATGTAGCTATTAGAAGCGTCCACCTGAAATGCACCAACAAGGACCCAAACAAGAAATACAACTCATTTTGCTAGCTTGTGGATTTAATATTAGCCTTAGCGACCGTAATAATAGCATTAGCGTTAGCGACTGAGATAATAGCATCTTGGTATGAGTCAAGAGTCCGTCATAAATGGTTGAAACAGAGAATCCAGTCACTTTTCAAAATAAAATGTTTTTAGCCTTGGATAAAGTCAGAGAGAAATACTGTAAGATTTTTATTTTATTTATTTATTTTTTATTTTTTTGATAAACAATCGAATGCCCTAATTTTCAACCTGGTTTTAAAAGCATTTACACTCACGCTGACTTCACTTTTTCTTGTTAGCTTATTCCATTTGTGTGCAGCATAAAAACTAAATGCCGATTCACCATGTGTGTTTGAACTCTAGGTTCCACTAATTGACCTGAGTAAAGATGTAGTCATAATTATTTGGATTGAAATTCAATCAAAATTGGTTATTATTCAGATCACAGTAAAATGAACTTAATATTTTAGCCAGAAACCCGAAAATCCAGGTGACTCAAAGACGCCATGCGCTTGTGTATGACCTCATGATTGACCCAAACAGATGCTGAAGAGATGCAAACCAGCAGATATTCCCAGCGGTGCAAGCTCATGTTTTTCATAGCCATGCTCAAGTCTGTGATGTTACAATGTTTAGAGCGGTCTTTGGAAATGGACCTTTCCTCTGTAGAGCCCTCAATAGCTTGCCAAAAGTGTTGCTGTCCCATGAGAGGTGTGGCAGACTAAATAATCACAAGTGAAAGTTCGGGAGCAGCTGTTGGCATGTGAAGGCTTGCCAGCAGTTGGACTTGGTGCTCTGAAAGACAGCAGGAGAACGAAAAGTAGACACGGAAGACAGGAAGGATGAAAGCTCCATTCAAGTTTATTTTTTATCACACCACACGATTTACTGTGCGTGTGTGCAACAACATACTGTTCCTGATTACTTACATTCATCTGTGGACACACACACATGCATTGCAAGAAGACTGACACAAAATTGAAGATGAATCTTTTGTCTGTGTCATATCTTTGGAATGCACTGCACCACATATCTTGCAGAATATGTGCTTTGGTGTAAACAAGTTTTGGAATGTCATTTTAAAATTACAAAAAGAAAATGTTTGCTCTAAAGAAAATAGTAAATAATTAAGGAGCAAATAGAAATTGTTGTATAATGTAATGTAGAATTTTTGCCTGTTTATCAGCGTTGTAGTTGTTGCAGTCCTCGTGAATCTTTTAAGAGGTCAAAAAAGAAACTTTAATCCTTCCTTCATTATCTTCTTTATTGACTTACTGTCGACTGAAGTTGGGTACACACATAAAGATAATGTGGCTAATTTTGAACATGATTCCATTCAGACCAAAGTATACCCAATTATAAATACCCGATTATAATCATATATATCCTGAGTGAAGTATTTACATATTTAATCTTTTTTAATATAAAGGGGAAAACAGACTGTTCGAAATCAGTTATTTCTGAGAAACATAAATAGGGTGGAAAAAGGGCATCCTGCTCATTTTCAACATAAATTATATTGCAAACCCAATGAAAAGATATTAAAGATGATCTTTTTTATGGTAAGACCTATTATCTTTGATAGTAATTGTAAGCATATCTAACCTGAGGTCAAATGTCAGATTCGTAGATACATTATATGCAATTATAAGCGGATCTTGTTCAAACACTCAATGATTCACATTCTAAAAAAAAAATCCAAAGAGTTGAAGTATCTCAGGTCAAAAGTCATACTGTTTCATATTTTATTCTTTTTTCAGTGCTCTACTACTGATTGCAACCTTGAACCAATTTTCCAATCACATTGACTACACACTCCCATGAACAGCATTTTTCTCATTTAATTTCAGATGCTATAAGAGATGCAGTCAAGTTCACTGAATGCCATAAGTAAAATTGAGTTGTTGCTTTTGTTAGTCGGACTTCCATTCTGCTGTTATTTACGCAAAAGGACAACAGCACATGCACTTCTGCGTGTGATGTTTATCCCTCCCCTTAGACATACAGCAACGTAGCAGGTAAATAAATGTTATGTGTGGAAGCGTGAAGGGCCATGCGTGTGATGGCTGATGGTCCCGCTCTGTGTTGATTACTGCGCTCACCGGCAGCAGGTCACACAGATCAAGGCTGCTGGTGCTCCTATGGGACTTGAAACGTTCTGGTTTTATGGGAGGCGATCTGAGGCCATCACATATCTCCAGTTCATTCTCCGGATTTTTTTTTTCTCTCCCCCCACTATGTGTTCATTCATTTTGGAATGAAAGAACATTATTGGACAATAATATTTCAAAGATTATAGAACTCTAATGTTTTTTCTGATAGAGTGATTTGTCACAAAAAACATCCATAAAGTTTGGTTCTTGTATGACTTTATTATTGATAAATAGAAAAAGTGACTGAATCTGCTTGATCAAAACTATGCATAAAGCAACATGAATTAGCAAGTGACTTAGAACGTTTGTCAATGAAATGAGCTTCATAGCATTGCCTCTTAACTAAATTTTGATCACAAGTGTATAGAGAGAGTGTCCTGACTGTGTTTTGTTTGGGGCAAGGGTTATGTTTGGGTCATGACCGTGCTTTGTTTGGGGTCTGATGCAATCAGCATGTAACAGCAACTAGTTGCAACTGGTAAGAAGCTATTTGAAGTCAGAAGCTATGTGATGTCAGGTATCTTTAATCTCTTTATCTGGTCAACAGCCAATCAGATAATTCCATGTCTATATGTCTGGTGGTTCCGATTTATTCCTCTGTCCAGCTGGCCACCTGCTCCACAGCCCAAGTTAGCTTAGCGTGTCTTGATTCTTGATACATTCTCGTTGTTTCTGGTCTAGTCAAGTTAGTTCCGTGCCTCTTGATGTTATGCGAATAAAGAGTTAAAATCTTATTTGTGTCTGCATTTTTGGGATCCAATTCCAGAGCATAACAGACAGAGATTAACTTTTGAAATAGTCAAGTCATTCCAAAAACATTTCGTCTAATTTAAAAAATCTTCACTTGCAGAGGATTCAATGAATCAGTGATGTCGTGTGTAGTGACATTCAGGTTGTCATTTTCATACAGACGCCGCAGACCTCTTTTCTTTGTCGATCCCACAGATTTTTTTTTTTTTTTTTTTTTTTTTGGTGACACTGTGTGGCAAAGGTCAAGATTGTATAGGCAGTCAAGCATTCACCTTCGGCACTCAACTGAGCTCTGGCAAGATTAGGCCTTTGTGTCTTGCTCTCTGTATGTGCCGGGTTAATTTTTTCCACAATGGAGCCGAGCAAACACAGAGTTAGTGTGTGCGCCTGAAAGTGTGCGTGTATGCGTGTTCACGCGCGTGCATGCATGTGTTTGTTTTTAAAAGACATTGGTGCAACCGTTTTAACAGAGCAACTCCTATTGAATTAGATGTTCTAACCCCCTGCTTGCTAAATGGATTTCTGAAGTGGCTGTAGTTGGAGGCTTTCAATTGGATGCAACCTTGAGTCCTTTTTTTATGAGCTCTGTAGGATTTAAGTGGCGGTATAACATGCGCACTGAATGTGTGCTTCTTATTTTTTGAAATTGAAAAATCTCTAAAGGCTCCCCCCATTGTGTAGGCAATTAATGGAATGCTGGCAGCGAGGTTCAGGTGCTTAAAAGTTGTATTTTTTCTCCCTCTATCGCTCTCCTTTTAATTACTTATAAAGGATAATCATCGGGAAAAAAAAAAGCATCATAATGCTGTAGGCTTCCTCTTTCTGCACAATGATGTATAATGCATGCTTTGAAATGAAACGGCAGCGGCCTTCAAACCATTCCATTTGCAAACCTTTGTGTGTTTGTTTAGCATGCCACAATGATGCTTTTGCCTAACAATGGCGAGTGTGCCCATTAACAATACTTGCCTATTCATTTGGTCTTTACATGTGTAAAGTTTGTCCATCAGGTCGGCAAACAAAACATACAACTGCTGCTATTAGTGATTTGAAAGTTGGATAATTACGTCTCTGAAGACTTCTGTTCTCTCTCGTCCGTCTCGGTGAGCTGAAATCGGGTTAAATGCGGAGAGAGATGAGTGAATTTATTGTAACGTTCATCAACAAGGTTTAACTTTAAAACCAGCTTCAATCCATCGATGACCAATAAGACGTGAGCAACTGTTATGTCATTTTCAGTCGACAGCAAGTGGCAAAATGGCCGCCCCGTGAGATGGATAAAAACGGATAGATTTTGCTGCATACATATTCCACAAATGCATCATTAATCAGAGGTCCGTATTTAGGCTGGTGGGGGCACATACAGTGCAACATATTTTTGCAAAGAAACTTTTTGAGTTGGCTTCCTCTTTAAACTGACAGTTTTGGAAGGTGAACTTGAACAATGGCTTCATTTATTAGGTGGACAGAGCAAAATAATGAAGCTCCTCGAAGACAACTGACGTCGGGAGTCGGACAGCGTTGGGCTGACGGCAAGCGCCATCTAATCAGTGTATAAATAACCTGTTGTAAAGTCGGATCGAGTTGCAATACTTTGGTAGATGGGGTGTATGGAGTCACAGAAGTGCCAAAATTAATAGGAAATACAAACACAATCCATAAAAGAGAACATCAATCAATACAAGAGAACATTTACAAATCCAGATACAACAAAGGCATTCAATAAAAGAGAACATTTACAAATATCTTTCCCATTTGGCTTTTGCTTATTCCGTTTTGTTTTTGCATGGACTTGCCCCGCCCATAGCAATGGCCTTGGGCGGACCATTTGTTTTTATGAATGCGTGCTTGTCAAGACTGTCTGAAGTGGTTTGGGGGGCCCGCCCCGCCCCTAATCTGTGCAGCCTGACTAGTTGATACCCGATCACACGATTCCCCACGTTTGCTCAGCGCATGATGTCAGCTTTCTTCTATTGTTCAGCCATATTGCTCTTTTAATTCAGTGAGCAAGTTTTTGTCAAAGGTTTGAGCTTCTCTGATGAGCCATTATAACGTAGCTGATCAAGCTAACACGTAATGCTAGGCTAACCTTTTTGCTACCTATAGTATCAGTGTAGTGTAAACACTTCCGGTGGTGTAGCCTATATATATATAACTGTATTAATTAATTTATTATCCATTTTAATGTCAGTAATCACAATTGCCCCAATTGATCTAAATCAGTTTAAATTTGAATTTCGAAATTTAAAGTCAATTTGTGCTAAATTGAGATAAATTTTAAATCCGGCTCTGCTTAATTCTACAACAGGATTAACTCAAATTAATTTACTCAAATAAATTTACAAATAGTTTTATTAATCTTAGCTAATCTTTGATTAATTTGATGCAACCCAACTTCACTCAGTTGAAAAATTATGAGAGTCTTGATATCAGTAAGAACATTTTGATAACTTTTACTGGAATGCTTGTAAAGTGTCAGGCCAGAATCTCCTCACAGTTGTGAAGTCTAATTCTAATTCTCGGCAAAAAAACGAATCTTCACTCTCAAAATGTATTGATTTAAGGCTTTTTTGTAAGTACAGTCAATAGTCAACTCTGAACAACACAAACTCAAGTGCTAACTCTACAACGTAAACGATAACATGAGGAACAATTAAAAAAAAACAAAAATCGGTTGAGTTAGATTTTTGATGCTAATTAAAACTAAAATTGGCATGCTTATTTTTTTTCCCCTCCACAACTTACCCTCAGATAAGCCAAATTCTACTGATTAGCATCAAACACGATAGCCCTCAAGGTTAACACTCCAGAACGAGCCATAAACATGATCAAGACGGCAGACGATACTGGTATAGGCCACTGCAACGAGTATCAAAACCTTCAAATAAGGACAGATACCGATACCTGGTATAGGTACGAAATTTTTTGTCCATTTTCCTAATAAATTGTCATTGCTCATTTGCTCCTCGTCCAACCTGTAAATCCGTTTCCAAAGGTGACTTTTCTTCCTGTTGTCAGTCTGCTTGCATGCATGCAGGAAGCATGCAGTTGCATCTCAGTAAGCAGGACTGACGAGCTTCCACAGTTTAAAAGCTTCACATAACACTGGCAGACACAACTCGGGGCTGTTTGTGTGATGCCAAGGAAAGCCTGTTTAGAAATTGACAGCGTTGCATCTGTGTGTGTTTGTGTGGTGAGCGTTATGTTGCTTTCGGCAAGTTATTTATGTGTGTTTTTCCCCTTTTTTTTTTTTCCTGGCTATCTGTGTGCTTATCTTTGCACTCGGCCGGTCTGGAGCTGATGTCCACCTTAGGGGACGCACACAGCATGCATTTCTGAATATTTTCACCTGAGGCTGCACTTGTTAGAAGGTGCAGATAAATTTATATACATTATTTATACAAATTCAGGGCGAGTGAAGGCAGGCAGGTTGAACGCGTTTATGGACCAAGAGGCCAAGCTTCAAGCGAGGGCTGGCGGAGCCGGCTGCTTTCACAGCTGGGACTGACCGACATGCATTATGCTCCATTTGAAGGCGGCTCGACATCACATGATCACTCAATCCGTTTGAGGCAAAAGAAAATATTTTCAGAAAAGCTGCAATAAGGAAAAAATGTCAGATTCTGGTAAATGATGTCACTCGCACTTTGGTTAGAATGTCGCTTCGGAGTCACAGGTTCTGGGTTCGAGTCTCAGCTCAAGCCTTTGTGGCTTGTGTTTTTGTGTCTTACCCAAACTCAACTGGGATAGGCTCCAGTTGCCCTGCGACCATGTGGTAGAAAATGGAAGCAATTGCATTTGACTAATTAGGCACTACTAAGATTGCCTCACTTAATCTTTTACTGTGTGTTTATTTACTGCGTGCGTGCTTGTAACCAAGATACGAGAAGGCCTGGTCACTATATATTTATATTAGGGAAGGGGAACTTTACTTGCAATTCTCTGAGTCAGCGTAGACTTATATCAGGATATTTACAATATCTCAAGATGCGGATTTAATAAAGTGGTTTTGAGGACAAAGAATAATGGATGCTATACTTGGTTAACCTTTGAAACCTTGGGCTTTTTTTTTTAAATGCAGTGAATTATTTATTTATTTTTATTTCATTAAAAAAATGGCGACGAAGAATAAGGAAAAAATACACATATTTTCAGAAATAACAAAAACCTCAAATGATCAGATAAACTATAATACAAAAAAAAGTAAATATATATATATATATATATATATATATATATATATATATATATATATATATATATATATATATATATACACATACATAATTTGAAATATCCAGTACACTCTTAAAAACAGTTAAAAAATAACCCAGATTGGCTCAAAAAGGGACCGTCACAATTTTTATTTATTTTTTTTATTATTTTTTTTCATTTAACTCAAAAAGTTGGATTGAATGAATAATCCACAAAACAACCCAACACAGATGACTTGACCCCTCCCCCAATTTCTTGTACACAAAAAAAATGGGTTGTTTTGTGATTTAATCATTTGACCCGAGTTTTTGGGGTTAAATAAATGACCTGAAAAGTTGGGTTATATAATTATGTGGGTAAAATAACCCATTTGTTAAGTAACCCAAAAAGTTGGGTTAATTTTTTGGGGTAAAATAAATTACCCAAAAAGTTGTGTCAGTCCCTTTTTGACCCAATTTTGCTTATCTTCTGACCCAACTGTTCTTGTAGTGCAAATTTAAGAATACAGCCCTGAAATAATTTGGCAAGTAAAGTTACTTGTAATAAAGATAATATTGTCGTGCTATTACTCACTTTACCTACTCTGAATTTCACTACATGATCGTGTCATGCAGGCAAGTTCTTTTTGTGTCATTCATTGCCTCAGTTTCTTTAGCTGCTGACCTTACCTTCACGTTTTTGTTGCTTCTGTTTATTTGACCTTGGTTGGATGTTAGATAATATACAGCATTAGCAGCAAGTGTTGTGATTTAAAGCTCATCATTAAGAAGAACAATGCGGAGTTAAAAGTACTAAGTGCAATTTATGTGTGATAGAGTACCTCTTATACTCTTGAATGCAAATAAATAATAACACACCCCCTCCCACACAGGAACCCCCTCCTGCCAATGTGGAAGCATTACCAGCTGGTTGTGGTCTCCACGTCCCCATGGAGTTGGAGTTTACCGCTTCTTGCTTCTCATCTGGAAGAACTTCCTCAAATGTAAATTGTTGAACTTTTTTTTTTTTTTTTTAAATGTATACATGTTATATGTATGGTCGATGTTTTTTTTTTTTTTTCTCTCTAACCCTAGACTAACTTTTACTAATGACACAATAGGGATGTTTTCTAAATCTGAATAGTCGCTTTTTAATCAGAGCTCTGTGTCTGGACTGTGCCAAATCTGGCTGTGAAATGAAGTGTGTATTTTTAACACTTAATATGAAATAATGTTTGTGAACCCTTTGTGTATGATAATGTACATATCAACTGTTGTGTTTGATTTCTCATGTTACCAACTATGTAAAATGGATTCCAGTATATTATACAAAATGATTGCAAGATTGATTTTACTTACAGTGTGCCACGTGTCAAACATTCAAAGACAATGAATGAAATACAGTATGAATAAAAATGAATTTGGCGTCTCACAATGGGTAGCAATGTGATGTGTTAAGGGGCCAGTCTGCATGGGAGCAAAATTATTTTATAATTTTATTTTTTTCATGGATATTTTAATTCCTTACTTTTTTTGTGATTCTCCAATGCATAATAATAATAATAATAATAATAATAATAATAATAAAGTAATTAAATTAAATTAAAAAAACAGAGGAAATGTTTTGTGTGCAAACACAATCACACAATTTCACACGATTACTTAAAAAAAGGTCAATCTTTACAACAGTATGAACAGAACTAAATGACCATTTTATTATTATAATAAATAAAAGTGGAATTACACTTGCTCTTGGAAGTTGTATAGACCAGGTTTACACAAAATTTTAATAAACTTATTTGTGCATTGTTAATATATATTATTGTATATTTTCACTGATTTATGTTTTCAGTTGCTGAAAACTGACTTTGTTCAGCACTTGAGGATGGATGTGCAGATGCGAGAGAGAGAGCGAGAGAGCGAAAATCCCTTTGCTTGGGGTCCAGTTTATAAAAACAAAACAAGAAGATTGTACAGTAGACAAATTTATTGTGGCGCCGAAACCTCACATCATGTAACACAAAGATGGAAAGCAATAGACGCAATAAATTATCTTCATTATTAAGTGTAACCAGTGACATTCTGTACATCAAAAATGTAAAGCTTTGTAAATAATGTTTAAAAGTTGTACAAAAAAAAAAGTGGAACTGAAAACTGAAACCTATACAGCGATACTTAAGAGACATATGTTTGAATGCCAGCACAGAAATTAATATTTTTTTGTGATTCCTTAATGATTTTAGTGTCTCACGACATAATTTAAGTACTGATTAAAAGTGAAATAAAACACTGTACACACAACAACAAGAAAGAAAGCAACCCATTTTTCCCCATGTCAATGATGTCATCTTTTTAAGGAAATCATTGCTTTGCAATTAATGCATCATCACAGTTGTCTCCCATTTTACCACATGAATGTAAACACCTGTAATTATTCTTTTTTTTTTTTTTTTTAATTTTACAACATTAATAGTTTATTTATATATATTTGTACATATTTTCATTCACATCTGCACAGTTAGCTAGCATGGTAATGAAATAAGGCAAGACTCACATAACTGTGACATCACAATATTTTTTTTTGTTTTGTTTTTTGAATTTATTTTATTTGATTTTTTTTACTAATACTGATTATAAAGTGTTTGTGTTATTTCCTTCATCTACAGCAAGCTTTGGTCTTTCTGAGCAAAGTCCGGTTACAACCATGTCCAAAAGTCGGTTTTGCTTCATTTTTTTGGTAGTAAAATTGTAAAATTAAGGGTGCTTTTTTTTTGCAGGAAAAAATGGAAATCCACTATTATTTTAGCTGTTATATATAATTAACGAGACTTTCTGAAGTACATCATTTCAAAGCACTCAGGGGGTCAAATAAGGGGACCCAAAAAACGATACTGGACGACATTCGTTTGCAGGCCTTTCTTTCTTTTTCTTAACAGTCATTTCTCACATTTTTGGTCAGGTCAAGCTGCCGCTGCTTTATCGAGGAGTTCAGTGATAGCAGGTAAGAGTCCGCTTTGGTTGACCACGTGAACACTCGCTCGTCTGTACAGTACCAACCAAAGCTAAAAGAAAAGTCGAATTCCACATCCTATACAACGTCCTCTCTTTGAGTCACTGTGGTTATAAACGTTAAGAGTCTTTGTTTAGTTCAAGTGTTCCTCTTTGTGTTTGAGCCTCTCTCCTCTAGTTCATGTGTGCACATTCAGTTTGTGCATATTTGTCCAAGTATTTACACTTTTTTTTCAGCCTTTATGGTCAACTCAGGGCTGGGGCGGATTGAAATAAAAGCAGGAGATTTTGGGCTGCAGTCTCACTCCTCACAAGGTGTCCGTGCAAGCTGCAGTTCCCTCCTAAGCTCTCTTGGCGTGGAGCATTTCAATGAGCAGGTTGTTGCAGGGCACGTCGCCGTTCAGGTGTTTGTAGTAAAGATATTCTTCGGCCTGCAGGCTGATGGCTCGGATCTCTGGCAGCCGCAGGAGCAGCTGACCAAACTTGTCCGTTTGCTGCGGGTAGTTGCACATGACGTAGTCCAGCAGCGCCGCGTTCACCTGCTCCTGCACGCTCTCGACCAGGTGGAAGTTCTCCAGGTTCTTCACGTCTACACAAGTCGGAAAAGACAAACCGGGTCAGATGGCATCAAGGAACTTTAAATGAAATGTTTTAACAATTTCAGGCCTTACATCTTTAGTATTTTCTTTCCAATGTTTCAACTTCAATTGGATTTTTTTTTTCGAACAGTCCTATATTTAACAAATTGAAATCAAGACAGAGAACAACCGGATAATTTCCAGCCAATCCTGACGTCATCATTAGGCGACCCGATACGATCTGGCAGCCCGATCACATCTGACACCGACGTCGTCACAGGGTGGATGAATATTTAGGAGGGTCACAGTGAAATTGCACTTTGAGCATTTTCAATCCATTATATCTCCTCTGTTCAGTTTCGCATTATGGCGATAATCCAAACACAAAATGAGTCGCACACAAGATCATTTGTTGAATTGATTGCTTTGAGCACGAGCTGTATGACAAAACAGGCCACGTCCCTTGATTTTGCTCACAGCCGTCTCTCGGGACTGCTGTGTAGAAGGAATCAGGTGAAGACATAAAAAAAAGGATGAAAAAAGGCTCGTCCCCATGAGAGTCAATCCCCGTGAGTCAATAAATTATGTAGGGCAGACTTACAGCCATCCTTTTTTTTTTTTTTTTTTGTCATATCAAAACAATGTCATAATAAATAAATGACTTCTGTATGAAGTGAACATTTGCAGAGTGCAACAAGAGTGCAAGTGTTTTCCGTGTAGATTCTTTTGTCGGTAACTTGTGCAAATTCTATTTTTTTCTCCTTCCCAAATCTTACCTGCGCGTGCTGCCACAAGCACTTTTCCTTGGCAATAACAATAATAAGCTCACTGGGGGCTCCTGCAGATTATTGCAAGACAAGTGGAAAATGTGCTAAATGGATAATGGCGGACTACAGCTACAGCGCGGCGTGGACTCGTCATGATCGTCAAGTGCAGGGCTGAAGAATTTTTAATGAGATGCCACAGCGACTATCTCGTGTGTGCGTGAGACATCTTTTATTAATACGTTTGACCTCAGGTCGCGTGTGCTTATGTAAGCTAATTCGGAACAACGGCGCCCATGTTTCTCTTTGACACCTCCAGACGCACACATCACTTCATCTTCCGCACTTCTCAGACACATGTATAATCAGACACTAATCCTTGGAAATACACACAATATTTCTTCCTCACTTGCACTGCATTTACTTTCTAACACACACACGGGCGACTCGGAGCATTAGCGGGGAGGAGGGGGAGATAAATCAGCAGCTAATGAGGTCTCAAGTATGAGAAGCAGCTCCTTCAAGGCACTTCCATCTATGATGCACTCTACCATGCCGTTGCAATCTGCATGCGTGTGTGCGTCGGCGCTTGTGTCGCATGCTCACCGTGACCTCTGCGTGACACGGCGAGGGGCTAAATAAGGCCGAGAAGAGGACAGGAAAGGGGCGTGCGTGTGCGTGTGCGTGGGAGGGGGTGACAAAGAGGGACTCCAAACAAACACGACATGCTTTTTCCTGCTGTCACTCATCTGTGTGACCCGCTGGGCCAGCACCGGCGCCGCTGCCAAACTCCAATAAGGCACTGTAGTCTTGCATTATGGCGATCAGGAAATTACAGAAATATGATATTAAGAAAAAATTGTTTTCATAAAAATGAGATAAAAAGGTTCATCATCTTTTTTCCAGATATACTTGCCAGATCTCAAAGGATTTTAAGTACGATATTTGGAATGGGTCTGTGGAAAAGTGTTTGTTGAAAAGAACATGTGTGAGGTCAGAGGTCACCCAAAAGAGGACCTGCCTCACAATCTGTGTTTCAATTCATCCCAGTGTTGTTGTCACCCAAGCATGACTTTATGGACATTGCTTTATGCACTGAGGCAGTCATGGTGGAATAGAAAGGTGACTCCAAATTGTACCAACAAAGTCGAAGGCATACGATTAAATTGAATTAAATGTAGAGAGAATTAAGTATTTACAGTATGTATTAATTTCTGTTAAAAAATCAACACAGTCAATTTACAAATGAGGTGAAGAGAAGCTACATTGACAAGACATGGTAAAAGATGATGGGGCCACATTAACATTAAAGGGATACTTGAGTCATTTTCAGCAGTAAAAAGTTAATTATTTTGTTGATAATTAAAGTGGTAACTTAATTTTTTTTTTAATATACAATTAATACCTTTAAAAAAGAATTTTTCTGCTTGCTGTCAACTGATGATGACATCACCTTTGTTGAGGTAGTAGATAACGGCCAATCATGGCTCACCTGTTTTCTGGATTTTGTCAGTAAACTGAGCCATAATTGGTCGTTACCTACTTCCTCAGCACAGGTGATATCGTCATCATCAGTCGACAGCAAGTAGAAAAAAAAACACTTTTTATAGGTATTAATTGTACATGAAAAATAATGATCTTATTAAATTCATTCTGGACAAAATATTAACTTTTCTCTGCTGAAAATTGTTCAATGAAGTCAAGTGTCCCTTTAAACTTTGATTTCAAGAAGGTTGGCTGGAAATTGCCCCAGGGCCGCAAATTTGAGACCTCTTCCCTATCTGGATAAAAATACAAGTGAATAAGTTTGTATATTAAAGTTTCATCAACCCTTCAGCCCTCTCACAAGAAATGTAGTTATTTCACAAATTTAGATTGGTTTTGTTCCATTGTAATATCTCAAGTACTCTTGAACACACATCAAATGTGAACGTATGCCAGAGAAAAATGTCTAGTTACTTGCACACACAAAATTGGAATGGAAGACGTCATCAACATGGCCTTCTAAAATATGGGCACAAAAAGTTGAATTCAAAGCAATTTTTATAACCTACACGCATTTCAAGTTAAAGTTTAATATTATCCAAAATGTGCGTGTGTGTGCGTGCCATTTTGAAAAAATAATGAATTTGGCTTTCTGTATTGAGGCGGCTAAGGGGCTTCCAAATGTGTGGTGTAAAAAAAAAAAACAGATTTAAGAAAAGAACAAACTCAATTTTGTATGTGGTTATAGTAAATAATATTTACATAATGAAAGAAAGACAATAATAAAACCAAATGAAAAACCAAGCAAAGCAATTGATCACTCATCTCCAGCCAGTGTCAGGTCGAAGCATTAAGTGTGCTAAGTGCTCTCCTTTTCCTTCACTACCTCCCCCTCACATCAGCCACTCCTCCTTCCCTCCCTCCCTTCCTCTTCCTCTATCTCATCGTTCAGTCACAGTGGGACTAATTATCAACTTTTTTTTTCATCTCACATAAAACAACCACAGTTCATCGCAGCGCTGCGTCCGAACACTCAAATGGAAACCCTGAGGTCCCGCGGAATATATTGTTCCATTTGACGGCCGATCGCACTGAAGCCAGTGACCCAATGAAAAAAAAACACACAAACACACACACATTTCTCCTCTCCGAACCCGCTGCGCCTTTTAATTAGACTTGAAGACGAGATGCTATCATGCTGCCAAAGTGTGTTTTTACACTGTTATACAGTTCTGCCCCCCACGCTCTCTCCTACAACCTGCCTAAGGTAACATACACAAACTCGCACAATGAAACCTCTAATAGTGAACACAATCTGTTCGTTTTGTTCTGATTAAAAAGTTAATTCTCACAGGACATCAAACTTGCATCATGATTAAGATCGTTATAAACTGTGCAGGTAATATCTTAAACTACACTAAGTGCAATTTCTGCAGAAATTGTGTAGGAATGCTGAAAGCTGAATGCTAGATTTGAATGCATGTGGAATTCTTATGAAGTAAATTGAGAGATAAATTATGATCTCCTGGTTACTGGACAATGCACTTTACCAACTGTGCCACCGAGCAGTGTAAGACACCTGGTAATGATGATAACTTATATGTATGGAAGTGGCCGTGTAAAGTGATACTTGGAAAAAGTTCAATGTCTGTCCCATTGAAAATGAATGGGGAAAAGTTGATATTACAAGTTAATTTATGTAAATACTGTAAGTAATGTGGAACCAGACGATATATACCCCGGGATCATCTCATTGAGCTGTATCTTACCAAGCATTGTTTAAAAAACAAAACAAAACAAACAAAAAAAACATCCTTGGATCAGTTCTTTACAAAACACCAGGCAAAAAAACACTTCTGAGAGAGAACACGAACCAAAGAGGGCAAAAAACAATGAGGACAGCAGTTAAAAAGGTAAATGATCATCATTTTTATTCTTTACTCTATTCTTTGTTTTTTTACATTACGCACAACTCTCATTTATTGTGCAATAATCTAATTGGAACATGTATTTGTTACATGTTTTGATGCATTTTTATGCTTTATAAAACATTTATGTCTGAATTTTGGGAGGCTCGGAACGGATTAGGGCATTTACATGGAAAATGCGTCTCTACTTACAAAATGTTCTACTTAAAAACTTTCTTCCAGAACCAATTATTTTCGTAAGTAGAGGTACCACTGTATTACAAGACTTTGGAAAACATGATTTTAAAAATGCTTTGAGACAAAGAGCATCATTTTTAACCTTGATTTAAAATGATTCACACTTTATTGGTATGTTTTGAATATTTATTCATATTATTTATTCGTTCTAATAAATTATATCAGTATTATACACATGTAGAGAGGAAAAAATGCTTTTGAAGGGTGATGGGGTAGCATATTATTATATCAGGGGACGTATTATTCACAGGAATTTATGTTAACTGCTGCTATAGTATAAGCAAAACTTACAAGTTTAAAAAAAAAAGAGTGAATCTGCACATAAATTACATTAGGGTTGCTGTCTACAAACAACCACAAAGTCTACAAAGTTGATAGAGTACACTACACATGAACTAATGCAAATGCTTGACTCCACCTTGAACACAAATACAGCACGGCCACTTTGGCCTGACACAATTTCTCAAAGACAATAATTCTCCGTGCTTCCTTCATCATCCTCCAATTTACCGTCATGACTTCCTCGTACAAGCTGCCACCTGTCAGGGCAACATGACAAAATAACTTCATGTTCTTTCACTTTCAGTGTCCCAAATCAATAAATGTCTGTGTCACATGCTGCCGATTCCCTCTTTTCAAATGTCACAACATGTGCTTCCCTCTGGGTTTCAAAACAACACGTAAAAATCTGGCGGGCCATAAACAGATATTGAGTCAAGCGTTGACAGTAAAGCAGTAGACAAACAAGTGACTTCCGCCATCAGGCTCTGGCCTTCCAATAGGCCTTTATATGAGCCTATCAAATCTGGAGCACCTTTTACTACAATTGCGGCACTTTCAAGACAACTTGAACCAGAGTCCGGGCCTCTTTATTGCATCCCACTTGTGTTGTTATCATGTCAACAATGTCCTCCGCTACTTTATTCATCATTAATTCACCAAGCAGTTTGGCTCCAATCAGAAAAGAGGGCGTCAACAAATGAGAAACCTGATGACCTTTGATTCGGAGTGACTGAAAGGGACCAAGTCAGGAGTGAGTGGCTGCAGTTGACACATAGATTTTGCGTTGGGAAATCATGTTTGCGCATGTGTGTGCATGTGGCGCCAACAAATACGGCAGCAGGGGCAATCGAAGCAAATAGAGCCATGGGACAAGGGGCAACAGCCGTATGGCTGATGTCATCGCTTAAGTAGCGCAATGAGTTATGGTACAGTGTCCAGATCCATTAGTTCGGTTTGCAACAGAATGCCGCAACATCCTTTAGGCCCTAGCTTGACACTCATGCTTCAATGAACTTGTGAGATAACGAAACCCATACACACATGCGCGTACACACACAGTTGGACTACATTCCCCTCAGCTCCCATCAATACTCTACTTACAATTCACATGAACATGCACCTTTCCTCAGCAGGAGATTGCGCCGCGCCATTAGGCCATTAAAGATCTTTTCTATTTATGCTTGCCAGCAAACGCGTTGCACCCTGGAGAGTTCGGCTCACTTGTTTTCCTCCCAGTCCCTTTTGGGGAATTGCTTTTCAGCTGCACGAAAAAAAAAAAAAAAAAAAAACGGGATACGACGGGTGTTCTTAACAATTAATTGGGTTTCCGTCAGATTCAATACACCGGAGACCAACGGGATACACCGGCATGCTCAGCGCATGAGGAGAGATTGAATCATCTCATTGAGCTGTAAGCAACTGAATCTTGACCTTTAATTAAGAAACTGACACACAGTTAAATACTTTGCAGTCAATTAAGAATTGGTGAATTGTAAATCAGTCTAAAAAACATCAGAAATGGACAAAAATATACTACAACGACTAAAACTAATATGTGTAATTTTTATAGCTCAGTTGCTCTCAAATCTTTTTGACGGAATACCACTTAAAAAATAGAATGCTTTAAAGCCCTTTTCACACTGCACTCGTTCCATGTGATAGATTCGAAATGATGCGATTGATTTCCACTCAATGACTTTAGGTGTGCAGGTGAGTGTGAGTAACTGGCAACCAACCAATTCTGGATGTCTGCAGTTTGCCCACAGTCAGTTGTGACATGCTCCAGTTTCCACATAACCCTAATTAGGTTAACCAAAATATTCAAATATTTATCAGTCCAGGAAATAGTTTACCTTTCACCTCAAGTCAGCTGGGATTGGCTTTAGCTCAATCTTTCCTTGAACAGGACAAGTCTATTCCACTCACAGAAATATTTCAAGCCTAACTTAAGATTTATGTATTTTTTTACATGACAAATTCCCATTTAGTTTTTGTTTGTTTGTTTGTTTGTTTTTTAATAATTTTAACACAAAGCTACCAAATCAACCTTATATGATACATATTAATTTGTCTAATAAAGCCTATTTATTTGAAATGCATAATCCTCAGGTCTATGTATTGCACAATAATTAGGTTGCCTATAGATGATACATATACTGCTATGTGAAAAACACTTATGTCCATTCCTACCAACTATCTCCAGTACAGTCTCGACATCCAATGGTACGACTTCACCACCCACAGGGTTGGAAGTCCAGAGGCGGTCTCTTGAAGAGTGAGGCGCCATGCACACCAATTTATTTAAGGGCTTGATGAAGTTAAAAAGTTTAATACTCTATCATAATTTGGTCTAGAATATGATGCAGATTGCCTGGGGATACCAGGAATTACTCCTCAGTCTTACCTTTTGGGCTTTTTAGAGGTAATTATTGTGTTTTATTTTGATTGGAGTATGGCCAACAATGACTAATTTGGACACACATGCCCTTGAAAGCCCTCATCTATATTTAATCGGCTGTAAGAATCTGACAAATATCACACTCAGACTTCTTATACATTCAAGAAAAAGCCTCATTAGGCTCTGAGCACAAGCTATCCTCGGTGGTGATTCTCTCATTGCCCTGGTTTACAGTAACTTACTGTAGCCACATGCCCTGGAGCTACTATCCAGCCCAGTGTCCAGGGGCTGACGATCCTCTGTGTGAGCAATAAATAATTACAAACGCCTCACACTTCCTTTCTCTCTCAGAACAAACCATCGAAAGGGACACCATTTGTCGGCATGTCAGAATCAAATCTGAAGGCTCAATTTGTCTATCTAGCCATCAAACCTTCCCGTTAACCAGTCAAGTGGTGTGATGTCATGTAGCTTTGAAAGAGAAGTGAGCGCAGTCCAGTTGGGGATATATTAGGTCAAATCTACAGCTTGGTTGACAACATTGCTGTTGTTGTTAACAGGTAGCGGTCTGTTCTGTTCTGTCGCCCAAGGACAGGTTGGTGGGCTCGGCAAGGCAATTGAGAGGGGTCAAGAGATGGAATAGAGGCAAAAGTGCCTGAGGTGTGATAAAATAAACAAGAGAGAAGGCGCTCTGTGCAGGAGAAAGCGAGAGAGAAGAGCGTCCTCATTGTCTATGCTGGCTGCAAGGTGCTTGGGATTTGTCCTGAAGTGAATTTACATCCTGGATCAGATGCTCCTGTCTTTGCTTTTCTACAACAGACAGGTTCACCTGGGAGACCTCCAGTCTGAAAAGGATGCATTATTTCAACATTTATTTCATTGCTGATTTTCTGTTTTGTATGTTTCAACAAGGGCGGCACGGTAGCCGAGTGGTTAGCACGTCCGCTTCCCAGTTCTGAGGTCTCCGGTTCGAGTCCAGGCTCGGACCTGGGTCTTCTCCGGGTCCTCCGGTCTCCTCCCACATTCCAAAGACATGCTTGGCAGGTTAATTGGGCTCCGAATTGTCCCTAGGTGTGCTTGTGAGTGTGGATGGTTGTTCGTCTCTGTGTGCACTGCGATTGGCTGGCAACCAGTTCAGGGTGTACCCCGCCTACTGCCCAGAGCCAGCTGGGATAGGCGCCAGCAGCCCCCGCGGCCCTTGTGAGGAATAAGCGGTCAAGAAAATGGATGGATGGATGGATGTTTCAACAATTTGCTGCCCAGTAGACGAGTGGTTCTCGTATCTGCCTCACAGTTCTAAAGTTCTGGATTCGAGTCTCAGCTCTGGTCTTCCAGTGCCAAGTAGTTTATATTATACTCAGATGTAATCTGTATATATTAAAATTAGAGCTTGGCTTCACATCCAAAATCCCATTCCCTAATTGTGTTGATGGCAGCGAACGAGTTGTCGCATGCAATCCATTTCAGAAGGTGGCAGTAATGTACCGAAAGTATTTGCCAACCGCCAAAGGAAGTAGTCATGGCAACTAAAGTGTAACATATGTTTTTAGCTTGATGCGGCCTTTCACGTCAACAAACTAAAGGACCGTCTCCCCAGCTAGCTATTTTATTATGTGGCATCAGCCACAACAAGGATTTACTTTTTACAGCAGCAAAAGGTGCAATAACCAACCAGGATTCTACCTTTGGTCACAATGCAATGCTGGATTCTAGTTAAAGTAAGCCATTTTAAACTAAAAAGAAAACGTTTTCCATAAGCAGAAATTTCAAATCCGACCGGGACTCGTTTGCTGTTCACGGTTAGAGTAAAATAAATTTCCCTTTTATGTTTTCCTTCTTCATGATGCATGTTTTGCCTGATGCGACTTTTAGTCCAGAGCCCTTTATCGTCCGAAAAATATGATAATTAACAATTCAAAATTGTCGGTAGGTGTGACTGTGAGCTTGAAGAATAGTTGTAATTTTAGTCCAGCTGGGATAGGCTCCACCTCTGTGACCATTGTGAAGATCAGCAGTAGAGAAAATGGATGATTTACAGGATGATCAGTCAAATAATAAAAACAATTAAACATATGTAATTTAAATGACAAGTCTTAGAAAGTCACCCCTTTTTTTAATGCTGAGTTAAAAAAAAAAAAATCATACTGTCTCAGCATAATGAAAATCAATTTGCCAGAGGGACACTCAGAGTCTTTGAGGTCCTTCTCATCTTCCCGCCCCTCATCTTCGTTACCCTTCCCGTGGAGTAAATACCATATTCGAATATCGTGCTGGTCTCAGATGCATCTAAAGGTCCCTGCTCTCTCACCTTCCCAATAATGTCTCAACTACATGATACCAAATGTCCATTCCGCTGAAGAACAATTATGTGCAATAGCTGCCTTTGCAATATTAATAACTGGCTGTCACTATCAGGGAGCTAGTAACTTAGCAATATGTACATAAATGTGTCTCCAGTTGTGAAGAACTGGTCACACCGAGGTGTTTCCAAAATGTTGGTTGTCTTTAGGATGACCCTGGCAAAGCATTAGATATATCTCGTGCAGTGAAATTGTCTTCACCAGCACCAATATAATGGCAGATGATATTGTCGTGCTCTCTATTACCTTGTTTACATTCAGTGCACTTTTGCGGCCCTTGGCTAATTATACACTCGGTTTGTTTAGTAGCTGTGGGAGGGCTTGCCGAGTGGAGGGGCAAGTCAACCTTTCTTGTTTATGATAAAGTGACAGAAAATCATTGGGGGGTCAAGTACCTCGCCCACAATCCTCCCCGACGCCCCCAAAACTCCTGCAGCAGTCAGTAAGGTGCCTGTTGTGGGAAGCCTCCCCTTTAATGGTCTCATTAAAGGGCCCGTCTCCCCGTCAATAGACGCCTCTTATTCTTTTTCTGACAAATTTGAATTAATAATTCAACACCAAGTGCCTAGGGATGTATATTTTCGGCATGAAGGACAGTTAATCCATAGCAGCCCATCCCCTTCCTCTTTCTCTCTCTCTCCTTGCTCTCACTCACTCTCTTGTTTCACGACCGCTCTCTCTATTCTCTCTTGATGATGGAAAGCAGTGGGTAGTGCTGACTAAAGAGAGTGTGCCCATATTTTCCACACTCCTTTCAACTTCTTTGCTCTCTGTGT
The DNA here is from genome assembly GCF_051991245.1 of Festucalex cinctus. Taxonomy (NCBI): domain Eukaryota; kingdom Metazoa; phylum Chordata; class Actinopteri; order Syngnathiformes; family Syngnathidae; genus Festucalex; species Festucalex cinctus. Next base: position 13,250,539 of record NC_135420.1, read on the forward strand.
GATTTTGGTCCCCCGTCACATGACAAGTGGAGTCAACTTAAGTGCAAATTGCTATATGGTGGTGGCCCTCCAATCCTGCCGCCCTAGTATTCAGTATGACATGTTTGCATGTTGCTTTTTATAGCGGGAAATTGTGTTTACTTGATATTTGGAGGAAAGGTTTGAGCTTCTCTGCCGAATCGATCAAGTCAACAAGTAATTTTAGGCTAACGTTTTTACTAGTTAGCAACAATGTAACATTTAATTAAAAAACAGCCATTGAAACAGGCTCAGGGTCCTGACAGCACACCTCCTGGTATAGCCTATATATTTACTTGCATAATTAATTATCTTAATTTCAATATCCACCATCATCCCTATTGATTTAAATCCGTTTAAATTCACTTAAAGTGTTCTGAGTTTTACTGAACTGAGATTAATTTTAAATGGTGCGAAAGAGCTCTTCTTCATTTTAAATTTAGCCCAGATGAACTAATTTTAAACTTAGTTTTAGTAATCTTTTGTTAGAGCTAATCTTAGATTAAATTAAGCCTTGTTGGTTAGGGTGACCATATTTTATTTCCCCCCCCACCAAAAAAAAAAGAGGACACTCGGCATGGCCTCGAGATACGTAAATTATACTCAAAGTTTACTCAAAAATGCCATACAATACTGTATAACTATTTGAACGTATGCATCCTCTGTATGGCTAGACAAGACAATAAAATAAAATAACTCTCTTTTTGCAGTCTTACTTGTCAGATGAATAAATAATGACATAATATTCTAAGACCAACCCCGTATCTGGTTTGAGAGCAAAAACCGCTACAAGTAAGTTAAAATTCTGGCCCACCAGCACAGCTTAAGAATTTATTTGAACACTCTTTAAAAGAAAAATGACAACACTTTTAATATCTACGCCCCCCCCCCAATAAATAAATAAATAAATAAAATAAAAATAAAAATAAAATAAATAAATAAATAAATATAAAATAAAATAAAGATAAAACAATTTGTTTTTTTCTTTCCGCTAGACCATGTGCAATCGACTTGGAGCAGTCCGCACTCTGCAGTCTACCGGTTGTGGTAACGTCAGATATTTTTATGAATATAATTTAAAAATAAAATAAAATAACCCAGACTCCTGGACAGGATGTGACCAAGTGAACATATCCTGGCAAAAGCAGACCGTGTCCTATTGTTTGTGCAACCCAACCTCAATGCCATTCAAAATACAGAGCAGTATTTGAACTGACTTGCTTATTACAAACAAAAACACACACAGGTTTATTACAAAAAAAAAAAAAAAAAAAAAAAAGGGATGCCTGATTGCCTGTATAGGGATATATTGTTGTCCCCATGACCATGCATTTCTAGGTGGCAATTCTACTGGCACACCTAATAAAAAGGACATGGACTGTGTGCTGTAGTTAATCTTCAATCATTTCGGAAACCAAGAAAAAACATTTCCAGTTAGGACTTTATTGAGTTGTTCTGTTTGTCAATTGTCATTGTGGAATGTTGAGTTTGGATTTACAGGCATGCAGTGTGTGTGCGTGTGTGCGTGTGTGGGTAACAGTGGCAGGTGGTAGGAAGGTACTGACGTCACTGTATCTTGTCCAAATTAGGGTATGTCATGATGGATGACAGCCGAATGCCTCAAATATGACTTTATATTACACCCGTTATTTTAGATAGCTTCAGAAATGATTTGATATGAGTTAAAACACAGTTACACTCCTGTGTTCATTTTTCAATTAAAACAATAAGTCAATCAGAGATGTGTGATCCAGACAGTAGACTCATATAGCTTTGTTGCCAAAAATATCATTCAGGATAAGAAAAGACCAAAAAGGAGCTGTGATGGGTTGTAGGGGTCAACGGCAAGAGAGCTATGATGGGAGAAGCAGAGCCAGTGAGCCAGGGCACCTGTTGGATCATCTGCGCTTTAAAACATTTAATCACTGTCTCTGGTTACACACAAACACTCACGCACACACACCCCAACCACAGCACGCAATCACAAAACCTTAAAGCCCCGCTGTTCTCTGTCTGCTCCAAGGTATCTTGTAACCACATTGTCCAAAGAAGCACACACACAAAGGGAGTATGATATTATAACAGCCACCTGACCACCAGCTTACCACCACCATAGTTTAAACACATGCTTGTGATCGTACAGGAACACAATGGCTGACAATCCACATGCCAGGCAAGACTGTGATGCCATTTATGATTTGGGGGCAGTAGGTGAATATACGTTATAAATTGACATCTTTAATACATACACGTATTCACAACATCCACAACCACGTTATATAACAATATGTGAAATACACTTTTGAAATATGGTTTAAAAATTTAACTAATGTACATTAGTTATTGGAACTTGGTAACTGGTAACTTAAGAGTGTCTTAAATGGACTCTACAAAATACTCAAATGAGATTTTAAACATCATTAACACATTCATTGCCAGACCAGAAAAAAAAATGCATCATTTGACGTCTTTTTCCGTCAATGGCAGTGAATGAGTTAAACATGGTAAAAATCAATGAAGCAATTATAAATTGTTGATATAATGTACAGCAGGGGTGTCCAAACTTTTTCCTCTGAGGGCCACATACAGAAAAATAGAAAGCTGCAAAGGCCACTTTGATTTTTTTTCTTATTTATTAACACATTCATTGCCAGACCAGAAAAAAATGCATCATTTGACGTCTTTTTCCGTCAATGGCAGTGAATGAGTTAAATACATAAATTATAGCTGAAAATGAAAATGACACAAATATAAATAAATGCCCGTTGTTAAAAGACATATTCATTTACCTGTTTTGAGAGTATGACTTGCTTGTTACCAACTAATGAGTAACACTAATGACTTATCATGAGCTAAGCCAGTCATAAAGACATAAAAGTAGTGTTTCTAAGAAAATGACAGCAGCAACTTATTACTAGTCCACACATACAGAAGGGCTGATGTGATACTATTCCCGTTTACTTTAGAAATGATTGACAGGCTGGCCATGTAAAAGCTGGGGGTCCATCTGATTGCATTTTTAGTTTTGAACATTTGACCCACGGTGCACGTAACAGAGGGTGCCCATAACTGCCCTTTGATGTGCATCCTGTTGCGTTTTGTGTTTACACAAGGAAGGTATTTGTCAATGATTTTGTCTTGTATGAGTTTCCTGTAATCCTGTTCTGGCAAAGCAAAATGTTCCATAAACTGAAGTGAAGAGACTTTGTGAGTTAGACATTGCACTGGAGGAGTCAATCACAGACACAAATAAAAACATTTATTTACATTCACCTTCATGATAGGCAATCTTTAATGAATTAAGTTAACAGGCACGTTTTGGGAATGTGGGAAGGAAATACTTGCTTTGGAAAACACTTCCTGCCACCTGAGGAACCCACGTTTATATAAAAATGACATCGGGTAGACCGCCTACCGGCTGAAAATGGCTGGGATTGCCTCCAACACACCTGTGACCCTAGTGAGGTAGAATAAACGGTTCAAAAAGTGACATCGGTGAACGTGAAATAGACATCAGGGAGGAAATTACTTTGTTTTAGTTACTGCTGCTTCCTCGCTTGTCAGTCAGAAAGCTTATTTGATTTGCCACATTCTGTTCCTGCCACAGCCTGCAGAGTCAACTGGCTCAGAGAATGTCAGCTTGACCCACAAAGATAAAGATTTTTGGTTGCAAATATTGAAGACGTTCATTATTCTAGATTGTAAGCCTCGACCCTATTATCTGGACAAATCTACACTTAACACACCTCAGACATGAGGATAATTATAGCATAATCTTATAGACATCTAAGTTTGTCGGGTGTTTGACACCCTTGAGTCCAATTCACGCTGGCTGCGGAACGGACGTGGTGCGTTTTCCGTACGGCGGCCGTACGGACGCCGCAAGGATAGAACGTATTCAAGTCTACGTGTCAATTCACACCAGCTGCGTTGCGGCATGTCTGCGGTGCGGAACGACTGCGGCAATGCGGAAGGTTTCCGCAAGCGTTCTATTTTTTCTGGACGCCGCATACGGATTTTCATAAAGCTGAAGAAATTACATGCGCCAGACAGGAAATCGAGCGTCTCGCATCAACGTAAATCCGGTATATTTCAAAATAAAACCGTTTGTTGACTCGTTTTTTTGGGAGGGAAGCTAGCTAGCTACATAGCATGATGTGAGTCGGACATTTAAGACAAAAAAATTAGCTCAGAATAAACTAAACCTGATAAAATAACACTATTTAAACACAAAATGTACTTACCCATGGTAGAATAGCCATGGTAGAAGTTCCAGAAATAATGCTCAAAAAGCAGATCGGTGTGACAACAGGCAAGCGTGACTATTGTTTACAAATAGGACTCTATATACACGGTTGTTATCACGTGAACTCAACTCTCCAGTGTGAACCCCCGAGATCTTGTGGTCTGGCGGGTGCAGATTTCCGGACACGCAACGCAGGCAGGGTGAATTGCAGTCCTTGCGGAAAACATACGGAAGCCGTACGGAAAACGTACCAGATCCTTTCCGCAGTCAGTGTGAATTGGGCTTTGGTTGGGAAGTGGCAAAATTGGTACAACAACAGCCCGACTGTCTTCATGTGTATGCCGGGCCTCAGTTTGCAATGCTCTTAAGACAATGAGTGAGAATCCTACAAACTGTGTCCACTAGGCAGCATTTATGTCCATGTGGTTTTGTGATGAATGGAGGATTATTTTGCAGAAAAGGCCAGAGACCCAGTGATATCAATTACACAACTCACTGAATGGTGATGTGATATTTATACAACATTAGTGCTTGTGCTTTCGCTCACTAATATGAGCCTGTTCACCTCAGGGCCCTAGGTAGCCCAGGTCTATCCACCCTGGCGCAAACATGGATCCCCTGACCCTTAATTGGAATGGAGCGGTTTCCTAGCCAGCACAGCGCTGGGACCCAAGACGTGACCACCGAGAATGTATTAGTATTAGCATTGCAGCGGACAGAGCTGTACATAATGATAACCTGAAGCTTTGGCAATTGGGAAACACACACATGTACACAGTGGCGAAAACAAGTAGTGTAAGTGTAATGCGGCCCCACCGGTGGGCCACTCGACGACTGGAGGAGGAGGAGGGAGAAGGGTGAAATGAACTTGACTTCCATTGATCGGGACTGCGAGCATAGAACCGGGGGCTGTTTGTCCCAGAAGAGCCCCCATACCGCCGCTCGGTAGCGCCTCATAAATGTTTGAAAGGCCTCAGCCTCTTTACATTCTCACTATTTGGGTGCACACACACGGATAACAGGTGAAAGGTCGGTCAGCGATGATGGTTGAGGGGATCAATCGTCGTCTATAGCAGGTTGAGGTGTGTTTACAGTCTTCAAACAAGTTCAATATAAGTATATTAGTATGCAGGTTTAAAAAAATAACACAATTTTGCTTGCCTAGGCTGCGCTCTTAAGGCCTCTATTTGGCCCCTGACGGCCCCTCGTAGTGTGTTCAACAAATGATTGATATTACCCATACCGCTTAGAAAACACCTGATGTGCCGGGCGGTGTATCCGTAGCTCCTAAGTATGGGCTGGCAGGGGGGCCCCTCAGCGTTATCCAGACGGTAATAAAAGTTGAGAATTGATTTTCTGTAGCAGCTTGTAACTGTTAATGTTGAAACATCAATAGCCAAAGCAAATGGGAGACCGAGAACACGGCGGGCACGAGCCGAGGCGGACTCTAAATCACAGAATCTATCCGTGCCGATCGATAGGACAGTAACTGCAAGTGTCCCTCTGCTTTCCTAATGTTTTATAATAAACTGACAGCGTGTAATAAGGCACAGGGAGAATGGACGGGAGAGATGCTGGGCAACAATTTCGCTGGACCACCTTAAATCACCCCATACGAGAGAACAGGACATCGTCAGAGGAATAGGAGAGAAGAGTCTTTTTCTTTTGAAAAACTTTTACAAACAGATATTCTAGACTTTCGTCTAGTCACATGTCTAGTTGTGTTGCTTGAGTAGTTACTGAGTAACCATCTTTTTCTTTTGAAAACTTTTACAAACATGTCTAACTAGTCTATAGTCTAGTCTAGTCATATGTCTAGTTGTGATGCTTGAGTAGTTATTTAGTAACCATGGAGGATAGTTCCTGCATGGTTGGAGATAGGGATGTTTAATACCACTTGACTCGACTCGAGTAATCACGAGTACTTTTGATACATAAAATTGGTCAACAAATACAACGGCTGGATAGGGGCTCTCAAGGACCGGACTTATGGGCACCCCTGACCTTCATAATCCCAATGTAGCATTTTTACAGAGTCCCTTAACTCATTCACTCCCAGCCATTTTCACAGAAGTAGTCCCGTTCGCTCCCGGCTGTTTTACTGGATTTTGACTGATTTTGCAAGGCCCACAGAATATTGTGTTTTATGGCTATAAAAGCATGGAACCTATCAAAAGAAATATTAAAGTCTCTTCTTTCATCAGGAAAAAAAGTATGTTTCTATCTGTTTCCGTTTTGCAGCAATTAGCATTAGAAGACAGCTAAGTTTCATCAGCTTTCACAAATCTATTTAAAATTGTAAGTAATTGAGCTTTTTTTCTTCATGGCCCTGCTTGATCTCCTTTGCTCTGCTGCCACCTGCTGGCGGTTTGTGTAATAACTACCATTTATGCAACCGTTCTTTGCAGTTGAGAGGCTGAATCAAAGCCTTCTATATGCTCTAGCATAAAAAACAAACAAAAAAAACGTATAAATACGTCTTTGGGACACTTAGAACATTAAAAAACGTATTTACACGTTATTTGGAGCAAATGAGTTAAGTGACATCAGGGGGTGAATTGAAATATGTCTCTCATTAGGATGAGAAAACTTTTTCATGTTAACGAGAAACTTTGTAATTAGCACAACAGGGAAACTATCTTGTGCAAATGAGAAACTTTCTAAGTAGTTCATTGCATTCTAGCATGGGAGACCCTACAACTATATTTCCGTTTGCATTTCTTTAATGGCAATTCTCTATTCTTCTCATTTCTAGTTCTTGTGTTGGCCAAAATCGCAAGCCAAGAATCAATACCTTGATATAAGGCCAGGTGTCGGCCTTATATCATAATACCAATGATATCTGGTATTGATACTCGTGCGTCCCTGGTTAGAGAGGTGAAGTAGGTTACAATGTGTTCTAAATGCGAGTGCCACTAAACTGCTTTCACAATACGGAGATAAGACAAGCAAGGTGGTGCTGCACGTGTTATGGTTGTGACAGAGGAGTGACAAGGTGTTGCAACCTCGCTTTACAACTGCTGCATCTGTATGCATTATATACACGCTAGTGCGGTTCTGCTAAATATGTAACACTGCTGGTAAATATGGAAGTTATTGGGAAAAAACATACTTTTAGGGATTTGTACTGCTTGGAAAATGAAAATATACACTACACTGTATTGTTATGTTACTGCCTGGCAATCTGGTTTTCAACACAGGAATGTACATGCATTTAGAAAAGTAAAACATTTTTAATACTGTACAAAATGAGTTTCATATCATACTGCATTAAGTGTATCAGGTCAAGTCACATTAATATCCCATAGAGAAATAGCAATATACACTTGTTCATTTTTTTAAAGTTAAATAAGAATGGTTATAAATGTACAAGTGATTCAAATTACACTAAAACATTTGATGAAAATTAAAGAACTTAAAAAAAGGGGAAGTTTTAGCTTAAGATTAAAAAGACACTGTGTGAATGAATGCTGAGAATTGAGGGTTTTAGTCAGTGAAGTGTAAGACAGAAGAAAAAGAAGATTGAGTGTGACTATCTGTCCACAACTACACAAAAAGTCACCACAACAGGTCTTAATGACAACAGCCTGCAATCTGTAATGATGGCAAGCCGGAGCTTTTATTGCTTCATAAATTCTGAAAGCCTTTTCCGAAGCCTGATTACACCGAATTCTCTACAAAGTGGAAGGTACGTTATATTTCTTAGGCTAAAACTGAGAGAAAATAGGTGCAAATATTAGGTTCATTGCTTTAGGGCATATTTCCGCCTACTCCTGATGAGACAGAATAAGATGAAAGAAAAGTCTGGACACTCAAACTTGATTAGTTGAGTTTGGAGCTGTTGGCTAGAAAGTTTGAGTAAACGGTGAAGGACTTTTTTATTTGTTGGTTTGCTGCCTCAGAATGAAAACTGTAGGATGCTGATGGCTGGTAAAAAGATTTGTTTGAAAAGTAGATGACAGTCCAATAGTTTTCAATCAGCATGTGTTTGCCCAGCACTTTACCCGACAGTCAAAGCAGAGTGATGAAGAAGGCGATGTGTTGTGCATAGATTGCTCTTTATTAGCCTTATACATAAATCTATGGTATACACCCCACTGCAATCACCACCACTGTATTTTCCATTACTGGTGTCATTGCACCAATCCACTAACTGCTGTCTGACGGTCACACAATCACACATGCGAGATGTCACTCACATAAATAACTAACACTCAGAGAGTACATACGAAACAAATAATGCCACCTTTCAGACACATGAATTATTTTATGCATTATGCACTCTGCGTGAGTGTCATTTCCGGAAGTTGGCACTCTTTTTCTTTCGTTTCAATTCGGATTGTATATTTATAAACGGAAAAGTGAAAAAACAAACATCAGTGAAAGCATGACTTGTGACTTGTGTCAGGGAAGATGCCCTAAAGATGTATAGATTCTTTTTTTTTTTTTTTTTTATGATACCGGGAGAACGACAAAAGCAACATGGAAAATTTGCAACTCGTAGATGAGAGACACATCTATGATGTTTACCTTCATCTATCAGACACAGGTGAGATAGATATGTGAACTCTTAAGCTAAATTAGCTAAGATAGCTTCACAGTTTAGCTCACCAATAGCTGGTTAAATATTAATTGAACTTCACGTCAGTTATGCATTTAATTGAGAGGACAATAAAGTGAGAGATTACACATTACGGAGGCTGTAATCTTGAAACTATTCCATAAAAGAAGCGATTGTAATTTATTTAAGCATTGGCATGTAGGCCTATACATAGACTCCACTTTGAGTTGCTTGTCTGGCGGCCATATTTGATGTGGCAATGCATTACCAGCTAGATTGAACTTCATATAGTGAAGTGTCTACAAAGTTAATGCTTATCATTCACCCATTGACACATATTTATGTATTTGGGAAACAGATTGGCACTTAAATTAATGTAATAATGTAGTAATGTAGTTTTTAAATGATTACAATTACAATTTACTCCCTAATACCGTATAACATGTTAATGTTTAACAGTGTTAGATTGGTAGCATCAACATTCATGTACGTGTTCGATTTATAGATTCGGTACATTTATTTCATACCCTTTAATTGCTCATTTAATATTTAGAGATGTAAATGTATTTTTTTGTATGTTCATTTAATTTTTTTAGAGCTGTAAATTATTTTTTCTCTGCTATGATCAGTGAAAAAAATATTTTCTTTTCACTCTAATATATGTTGTGACTGACTTTTCATGTTTTGCTTGAACCAAGTAATGACTTGACTCGCCTCGACTTGATTTTTATTTTTTTTTTTCTACAGTAATTTGGGACTTGCTTGAAATGTGAAGGTTATGACATAGACTATGTGACTTACTCCCACATCTGCCAAAAAATAAATAAATGTTGGAACAATGTCCAATTGAGAGGTCAGCATGGGCCAAAGAATCACATTTTGGAGCAGCTCCTGATCTAAATTAGGACTGTTAAAGGGTTGGCGGTGATCTGCACTCTACCAACTTAGTACAAAGTGCTTTTACTATGAACAGTATGATAATTCCATACTGCAAAAGAAAAAAAAAACATACGATATAAAACATCTATTGTGCTGCTTTTAATGAAGTTGCACAGTGTTGTGCCTTTTACACGCTCCATTATTTGGCCCTCACATTGGTCCCATTGGGAGCAAATATCGAACTGTTGCCGTGTTCTTATGTTAATCAATGCCCCGACGAATTTAAATGATTCGGTTCATTTCAGGAAATGAATATTTGCTAGGCGTATTGGGAATGGAGGCTGGGATGGGCTGTATGAACAACCTGGTCAGGGATCAGCAGATTGATTCTGAGCAGCTACGGCTGTTGCTTAATTAGGAGCCACCTGATTGGGACTTTAGTTTTGCCTCTTACGCACTATAAAGACAGACATGACGTGAAATAGAGATACTGTCCTGTTTAGTTTTGTTTTTTAGGTCAGTCACATTTACCATGTTTGTCTTCTCGTCTGCAGAGGTTCAGTGAGTTATAAAGTCAAGATGTCCCTGTTGAAAAAAAAATGAAGGAGCAGTGACAGAAGTATGATTAGAGATAAATAAATAAATGTGGATTTGTATCTCACATTAAATTGGAGGATAAGTAGTAAGTAAGTAATGGATAACAAATTGAATTATAAATTATACAATGAAATATTTTTGTGTGAGACATTGACCACAGTCTATTTTTTATCAACTGGCATATAAATGATGTATAAAAATGTTTCCTTTCAAAATTTAGCTTTCACACTGTCAAAGATGTTAATTTAAGTTGTTTACTATTGTATTGTTGAAGTACGTTTAATGAGTTTCACTTGTCATATAGCTAAACAAGGTCAACAAATTATAGAAGCAGCTCTCAGAATTGCAGTATAGTTTTATACAACAATACACATATTGTAAATTGAATATCACTCCAACAATGTTATTTTTGTGAAAGCAGATATTTTTGATGAAGCTAATTCATACAACTTCTACAAGGGTGAAATTTGGAACTTAACGCTGGATATGAAATGAAAAAAGTCCAAGAGTGCACCATTATCAGTAGACCTCCAAATAATTTACCTCTCTATCAACTTTGTTTTTATTTTTTTGTTGCCCCTAAACACTAGAATTTGGGAGCATTATTCCAAGTTGTGTCCACAACTCTCACTTCTCTGCTGGGAGTATTTAGCACTCAGCACTGCTTTGACAGCTCCTCTGGTTCTCCTCCCAGCTGACGAGGACTGGCAGTGCACGTCTGAGCCAATTAGAGCTGACGTGGTCCGACCCGCAGAGCCCGGTCGTTTGTTGGCAGAGCAGGCTCTGACCCCTGAGCCTGCAAGTGCTTTGCCAATATGAGGGCTGTCTGTCTCTGGCTGAGGGAATTTACATCAAACACCACATTTGAGAACATTGATAAGTGATTTTCTTTCCTTTTTTTTTCTCTGTCAGTTCCCCCCACACATTATAATGCAAGAACTAAACAGCAGAGCACTGTAGAACTCGCAAAGCAATCAGCAGGTTATATTGTTTTAATTGTCAACTAATAGTGGGAAAAAAATAATAATATTTTTTTAAGCCCAGATGCCACTTCTATGCTTACCTTTCTCCTGATGATCGTATAAAACAGCAGCTTGGCAGTATTTCTATTAAGCACTTAAGACTTTTAAAAGGAAATCAAAGACCCATTAACAGTGTTCTGTCACCAGACAACTAGTAGTAATTCTTTACTGAACTCTGACCCGGGCTTTAGTTCATCTCGCTCGAGCTTTAACGGCTGTGACTTTACTGCCGCACATACAAGCGCACATATGGCCGTTGCTCACCGTTCCACACACAGAGATCAATGCTAGCAGAGTGATCATCTCCCTCTTTGATAGAGGGCCAAAGCCTTCACTTGAGACAAGAAAAGAATGACAGCAGATAGAGAGGACACCATCGAAGGAGATGGATAAAGTGAGACAGTGAGGAAATAATACCAAGACTGAAAAAAGACGGTCAAACTCAGGTCAGGACAAGTCTTCGCTCAGTTGGAGTGACATCTATACCGCTCTCGCTTTATCGACAACTGGCTTAACTAAGAGTTCTGTTGTCGGGGAAGACTGACTGCCCGCCCAGTATGGGAAATAATGGAACAAGTCAAGGTAAAGGCACAGAAAAATTGAAAAGGATTTCCATTATTCCATATCACTGATCGTTAGGTGCTAGAGTAATGATTAATTGAACAATTATTACAGGCAACTATAGACCATAGAATGTCAAAGAGCTAGCTCAAATGAGGGCAGTTTGTCTTATATAATCATACGTGGGACCAAATGCACACTTCACCACAACACCAAAAACTGCAACTATCACTAAACCAGCAAAAATGGCTAAGGTCAAATGATCCAAGTTTGGTCAGCACCAAATTTCACATCTTCATTTACACTCAATTATCAGAATCAGAATCGCTTTATCGTCACTGGACCACAGCCTGTCTCAGAAACCTTGAAAAATCGGTGTCCGATTGTCACTCATCTTTTACAGCACCTCGTTTTCGCAGATGAAAAGAAAACAAAAGAGATAAATACAACAAAATAAACAATTCCATACTGAGCGCGTCTAAGGGGAGCATGGATTTTGAGAATAAAATAAACAAACAAACAAAAAACAACCTCAGCAAACAGGAATACATTAATACACGACAGTAGATTAGCACATGTGGAGGTGGAGCTCTCTGGAGTACCTGCCCCCCAACAGGTGTGATATTAAACAAGCAAGTAGTTATCTGCATTTTTTTATTTTATTTCTGAAGATGCGTCTGTGAGCAAGTTGTTCTGCACAGTGGGGCTAATTAACTTAATACCTACCCCCACATCTAGTATCTCTCCCAAGGACATAATCTGGTAGGTTGGCCGTTCCTGAGGAAGCAGCCGGCCCCCCGTGCAATCTGCGTGTTCCAGCACATTGGTTTTCATTCTAACAAAAGTATGTGGGGCGGGATGGGGGCTCGCACACTGCATGAGACAAACTTGCCAGATTTCACCAATGTAAGATGTACTGTATGTTCCTTTAACGCCACTAATTTCTTTAACGCGCGATTAATGGCCGCCCCTCACCTGGAAAGCCTGTACTGGGGGATCTTCCAGTCGCAATGCGGCAGACTTGCCCACATCAAAATTTAGCCGTAATAAATTTAATAATATCCCATATTTGTGGAGACAATTTTAAAAATGTGCAGAATTTACTTCATATTACTGTAAATATTAGATAGCTCTTAATATGAAAAGAAGCTGTCAGCAGCATCTTACAAATGCAATTATGCCATCTAGTGGCAGAAAAATGACCTCAACACAAATCAATATCATACTCGTTTTTACAGTAAAGTACATCAATTAATTTTAGCTCAATTTTATACATTTGTGTGAAATTACTGTATCAATAACTAAAAGATGCAGCCATATTTCTATTAGTTTATTTTTTTCCACTTTTATGTTAACAAAAAGTGTGAAACTTGGAAAAAAAATATTTTATTTAGAACTGATATAAAATTTGTGATTAATCGTGAGTTAACTATTGAAGTCATACGATTAATTACAACTAAAAATTTTAATTGCCTGACACCCCTAGTTTTTAGTTATGGGGAAAAATGCAAGACGTTTTGAATGATAATAGATTTTTAAAAACTTATATTCTTATTTGGACTTACAGTAGCTTTCTACCAAAATGCAAAATGTTCTTCACTAGCCCATTCTCTAAAAACTGAGGTAGGAAAGTCGTCAAGCCAAGATACGGTTTGCCAATCTGGCAGAGTTCTAGTGGAAGGGTGCTGAAAAGGAGGCACAAGACCCGACTCGTGCCAACATACAAAAAGCATTGGAAAGCACCCAGGCCACAGATAGGGTGGGTGACAGCTTGATGTGGTTAAACAGCTGACAAGTTGTATCGGGGAGGGACATGTTAGTAGCTCGTATGATTATTTTGTAACATTCATATCACATTTTATGAATTAAATCTGAGTTTTAAAAAAAGTGGATTCTGAAATGAAACCTGGTTCACTGCATTTGTTTAAATAACCTTGCTTAATTTCATCATTGTACATTAAATTATTCGTCCCTCTTTTGAGCTCATTTCAACGCTCAGCAGCCAACACAAACCTACTTTCATGCCTCATTTAGCTACATCCGTATTAATTGGTGCTGCTGGCGGTACGCAAGGCACTACTGTGAGATTTGCTTTCTCATTCCATTACACATATTCAGATCAGCCCATCAATCGCACACCTCTGCTCAGCTGTGTGCACTGTGAATCGATGCTAAATCTCCCGGCTTTGCATTGCTGAGTCCAAACACCGGCACTTCCACCACAAATATCCTCAGCAAATGCAACGCCACCTGTGTCGGGTTTCTTCTGTGGGAGACTCGGGCAATGCTGGAAAACAGGCACTGCCGGGGGCTATACACATCCCTGAGGTCAGTCTTTCATTATGGATGATGTTTCTGCCAAATAATTTAGACCCTGAGCCCCTGCAAACCCTATGCCGCGTGAAGACACATGCCGAACAAAACTAACTCACACACAGATGCACGCTCTCAACAAACACGCATGCACATGCACATGGATTCTCCTGTACTCTTCTCGGAATTCCACCCAGCTCATTTTGCCACTTTGCAAATGACAGGAACATCAAACATGAATTCAGTGATCACCAAATTTCAAGATACAAGCAGTTTATTAGAACTGACTCTTTGTTTTTAGGCAAAAGAAGCAAACAGGAGTATTGGTATTGTAGAAGTATTGGTACTTTGTGTGTGTGTATGTGAGTGAGTGTGTGCGTCCCTCAGAGACTACTTGTAGAAATCTTGTTTGGAAATAGATATCATAGTCTCTTGGCAATGTCTGACCTCAGTTTAGACCACGGATAACCACTTTGGGAACACACGCATGCACACCCCCACACACCACCAAGCTAACCCTTATTCTATCAAAACGTATCTCTTCAACTTCCCAATTTCTGTTTTCCTTTCTCTTATATTTCCCATCACCCGCCACTCGCCACCCCATTCCTTCTAGGATCTTTGATCCTAAAACGTAATCCAGTCTGCTTCGTAATGAGTTTGCAGTCAATATCATTCCCAGAAATTATTTCAAACATTGGAAACAAGTAGCAAAAAAAACCTGGGCACCAACATCTCAGTTGTAAATATATACGTATGTCCCCAATACAAGTCTAATACAGCAACCAAACAATTAAGGTCCAAAAAAGACTGGTTGCCCAGTCCACATTATTCAATGGAGGTCATGCAATTCCCAATAATTTGTAGATCATAAGTGGTTTTTGAGCCGTGCTTAGTCTGGCCCCTCACCTAGGACCTGTTTGCCATGGGTGACCCTGCTAGGGGCATAAAGCTCCAGACAACATAGCTCCTAGGATCATTGGGTCACGCAAACCCCTCCACCACGGTAAGGTGCCGGCTCACGGAGTGGCAATTTTGTGAAGGTTTTTCATCCCTCCAATCCTTCTGTTTGGACTCACCGAGACTGAAGAGGACCAGGAATTTCAGGCAGACAAACTCCCGTTGGTCCATTTGCAAAGAACGTAATTTAGCCACCAGTTCCTGGGCGTGGCCTAATAGATTATTGAGAGTGGCCCCAGCCTGGGATGCAATCACTGCATAGTCTACCTGTAAAAAGAAAGAAAATAGGGTTGAATTTCTGTATGGTTCTCTGCAACAATCAATACGAGTAAAACAAGTAGTGGTGCTATAAAAGCTCCACTTATTGGCTGCCCTTATTCTTTCAAGTGCTGTAGATAAAATGTGTTCATTTACACTGACCAAAATGTCAGATGATGGAAAGAGAGAGAGAGAGAGAGAGAGAGAGAGAGAGAGAGAGAGAGAGAGAGAGAGAGAGAGAGAGAGAGAGAGAGAGAGCTGGAGAGAGAGACAGACAAATGGATAGACAGATAGATAGATAGATAGATAGATAGATAGATAGATAGATAGATAGATAGATAGATAGATATCAGCCATATCACTTTTGTCTGGGATGCAAGTAGCTGCCACTCACTATTAACTCATTTGCTCCCAATAACGTGTAAATACGTTTTTTTAAATGTTTTAAGTGTCCCAAAGACGTATTTAAACGTTTTTTGTTTGTTTGTTTATGCTAAAGCATACAGAAGGCTTTGATGCAGCCTCTCAACTGCAAAGAACGGTCGCAGAAATGGTAGTTATTACACAAACGGCCAGCAGGTGGCAGCAGAGCAAAGGAGATCAACCAGGGCCATCTAGAAAAAAAGCTAAATTACTTACAATTTTGAATAGATTTGTGAAAACTGATGAAACTTAGCTGTCTTCTAATGCTAATTGCTGCAAAACGGTAACAGATAGAAACATACTTTTTTTTTTTCCTGATGAAAGAAGAGACTTGAATCTTTCTTTTGATAGATTCCATGCTTTTATAACAATTGAGCACAATATTCTGTGGGCCTTTCAAAATCAATTAAAATTCAGTAAAACGGCCCGGGAGCGAACGGGATTGCTTCTGTGAAAATGGCTGGGAGTAAATTTAACAGCAACGTATATATATATTTTTTTTATATTTATTGACAATTCATTATCAGAATTGACTGCACGCATTTTCCTCATGGAGGGTCTGTGTGTGCTTCAATATGCAATTACAACACAGAAGAATTTCAAACATTGCAATTGATTGTATTGCAATTGATTGTAGTCTGAAAATGTTCAGCGAAACTTCCTGCTTCCTCTTCCGTTTGTCGAGCTGAGAAGCAGCAAGAGTTACTTGGATCACTAAAAGTCCAGTCTGCACTAAGGAATCCAAATTGCTAGACTACACGGTCAGTGGGCCAAAAAGGTACAGATATATTTTTGTACCGTAGAAGCCAAGTGCCAGGTGCCCAACCATATCAGTCATCATATTCCTAAAGGAATAGTGATGCACTTTTATTCTAATAGTGTATGTGCTCCAATCCCTATAGCACATTTCTTCTCCCCCCCATTCTTTTCCCAACTGCTTTTGTACTTCCCTTTCTTCTCCCCCATTCATAAAGGAGAGAGTTATGGCTGAAGTGAGAGGCAGACGCTGCCCCCTTTCCAAAGTGTCAATCAATTTACATAAAATCAACTGTGCATGAAATAACTTCATTGAAGGATTGGACTGTTGATGGTGATGCCTTAGGTTATTGCCTCCTGGCCTGAAGTACAAAGAAAGGGGAAAACACTATAACGCCACTATAGCAGAGTTAGCACTAACCCAAGTGACCTGCATATCAATCAGTCAATCAATCCTACTTTATTATTCCTCTTGTGGACACATGCTGGGTAAATATAAATAAACCTTCAGTCAAATTTAAATCCATCCTGAACCACAATGTATGGAAGACTGGTTTGAAGCGCGTTTGTGTGTGTTCGTAGTGCTCTCAAAGCAAATAAGATGCAGTTGGTCATGGAACTTTTGTTTTTTCTTTTCTTTTTCCACTTAAATATTTGTCATTTAAATTTCATGGACACCAGCAGTACTGGGCTGTCAAAATATCAGAGTCATCATATTGGAAACTGGGACGGCGCTGTGAGGCCTTGCTTAAGCTTTCAACAGCTCACCCCATTTGTCATTTTATCTTTGAATGCATTTTAATAAGCTCCATTTCATGTTTGAGCCTATGACAGGAAAAAAGAACTACTGCAGTCTCCTTTGAAAACACACAGTTGCCTCGATGTTGGCGACCTTGAGAATTGCATTACATTCATGTTCACTTTGTTTTGAGGTCAATGTAAAAAAAATAATGAATGGGGCATCTGATATGAATGAAAATTATATTTGCAAATGTGCTTAACGTACAAAATAAATACATTACATGATGCATTATACTACTTATTTAAAATGCATATACATTTGAGTGGTAACGTAAAAAAAAAAGCTATTTTTTGCAATGGACAAAAACTTTTAAGGAAACAAATCCTATGGAGTCATTAATTCATTTATTAATTTTCAGAATTTTCAGCATATCCTCAATGGGATTCATATTTGTACGTTGCAAGTGCCCTCAAAATTAAACTTTGACACATCATGATTTTGTGCCGTGCAAGATTCCTTCAACGTTTTTAGGAATTTGGCAGACGGTGCAAATTGTCGCACACGGACACATGATCGAGGGTGGAAGGTGATCACCAAGTGCCCACTTAACATTGGCTGTGAAGTAAATCAGCTATGTTCACTCCCACAATGGCAAAAAACGTATTTCTAAATGCGGCAAGCTATGTGCACCCCCCCCCCCCCCCCCCCCAAAAAAAAAAAAAACTACGGTAAACTTTTTTTTTTTTTTATTTTTTTTTTTTTTTGAACGTGCTTAAATGACAGACTAACATTTTATGATGCAGTTCATGCTAACTGTCTGCAGCATAAATATATAAATATGAGAGCAGAGCAGTTTTTTTTTATTGATTGACATTTAATTCTAGTTATATATTTATTTTTGTATTTAATTTCTGCACTTATTTTTATATTCATTTTATTTTTTTAATCATTTGTTTTTATTTTTTATTAATTATTATTAATTATATTATTTATTTATGTATATATATATTTTTATTAATTTTATTTCCATTGATATATCTGTTTGTATTTTCACTTTATTTATTTATTTATTTATTTATTTATTTTATTTGTTTATTATGTTGGCATTTTTGGTTCTCCATACTTTTGAAAGAAAATCTCTTTAATCTGTATCCACATCTTCACCTCATCATCACTTCTCTCAACCAATGGCTGTAGTTTGAAGAAATCAATCTTTTGGGTTCTGGTTTGCAAAAACTCACCTGCTGGCCAGTGACCAATAGAATGGAGCCCTCCTTGGCGTGCATCACTTGCCTAAAGACATGGTCCAGGATGAGGAGTTCACTCCAGCAGTTCTGCAGAAGCTTCATCTGGTCATCAACCTGGTTGAGGATAGGAAAAAAAGCCCATAAATTTCCAGTCAAAATATTGTTGACACTTTTGGGGGTATGTAGTCCCATAATTGTGCAAAGAAGAAAAAAAGATTCAGCAAAATGTATCCCATCAGCTGTTATTGTGTACACTTGCTCACAGGTTGTACAGGTCAACTGATATTGACTACTTTCATACTGTTTTTAATGTAAATACTTTATTTCAAACTTGACCAAAACTCCCTTCCACATGATTCAAAGTGTTCTCATATGAATCTTTCCACATTCATTTCACTTGTGTTACTGTGTTCCCCTTCAACAGGTTTTGGCGCAGGTTTCTCTGTTTGTCCATTGTCAACAGTTTCTGAGTAATCCTACTGGTCCCAATGACTGGTCCCATTTACGCCTGCTGAATTGCAGCCGCTGGCTCCCAGGGACCTCGCAGGTGAGCTTTGGAAAGCAGGTCAGGTCAAACAGTGCACCAAAACAACATCTTCCTTTGTAACAGCCAACCTCTTCCCATGCTTGGCCATGTTAATCATTACTTCACAATTGAGAGACTCAAACAAAAAAAGTCCGCATTGGGGGAAAAAAGGAATGAGGAAAATATCTCTTTTTCTTTTTTTTTTTGCATCAACAAACATTGCCCTATGTTATGTCCTTAGAAGTAATGTATCGTCCTGGGTACTGTTGTTCTTTGGTGTCAGGAGTTTGTCTTTGGCTTTGATGGCAGGATGTGAGAACTTGGTCTTCAGTATCAACGACAGCGAGGATGGTGAGGAATGTGGATCAATGTTAATGGCTGGCCAAAGAAGCAGGTGCAAGCGTGGGTACCATGAAAAGGAATGCGTTCTTGTACCTGTGTGATGGGAAACTTGCACACAGATCTATTTCTATTTGTTGAACTGACTTGGTGCGGTTGCATTTGTTAAAGCAGTAAAACCATTTATTATTTTTGATTGGCAACTGGAGTCCAATGTTGATTAGGGTTCTTATTAGGGATGTAACGGTATCCAAACACCACGATACGATATTATAACGATATGACGTGCACGATACAATAATTATCACGATATTGTGGGCAATACTTGTTGGCAATATTTAACAAAGGTCGCAATATTGTAAAAAAAAAAATAAAATAAAAAATAAATTCAAAATAATTAAATAAATAAATAAATAAATAAATAAATACATAAATAAAAGACTATATAAACACACAATATCGTGCTTTTGTATATAACAGCAATGCATATAAACAACCTACAATATCTAATAAGAATATTGAGGCGCTTACATGTTAATGCACGCAAACATTGAGCTCCTCCACATATTGACTCGGTTCACAGGCATATTACGTCCCCCTTCATCTGACAATTAGCGTATATATTAAACATAGAAGGGCCAAAACACCCCTAATGAAAATTCAATTGCACGACAAAACTAGCCACCAGAGGGTGCTAGAACTGTAGAAATGGAAATCAACCTGACTTTTTTAACAAATGTGTTCCTTTAAAATATTGTGAATATGACGACGACGATATTGTGGCAGTTTTAATATCACAATATCACGATATTGTCCTTATTAGGGGTGTTAAAAAAAAGAGATTTGGCGATATATCGCGATACTACATCGCGCGATTCTCGAATCGATTAAAAAAAAAAATCGATTTTTTTTTTTTTTTTTTTTTTTTTTTTTTTTTTTTTTTAAAGAGCTCAGAATTGTTCATTCGGTAGTCTGACCGATTCAACGTCTTATCATCATTGCCTTTTTTTTTTTTTTTTTTTTTTTTGTGTGTGTGTGTGTGTGAATCGATTTTTAAACTTCCATTTTTAATGGAAAAATATTCAACAAAACGTCTGACTTCGGGTTAGGATTCACACCTTGAGCATGGAAGAATGTTATATGAACGGAACATTAAGCCTTAATATTTTATTTTAATGCTGTTCAAACATGAAACAGATTACAACCTCTATAAGACTGAAATTTCAGATAAATAAATAATACATTTTCATATAAATCTTACACTCTACAAGCTTACTGATTAGTATTTTCTAAATTTGAATGAAAAAAAAATCGCAACAATCGACTTATAAATTCGTATCGGGATGAATCGGTATCGAATCAAATCGTGACCGAATCGTCAGGTACTAGGCAATTCACACCCCTAGTCCTTATCGTTACATCCTTAGTTGTTACGACTCTTAACTAATGTAAAACATATTATGCTTACCTTTCAAGAACAACATTCCACCACCACAGCTAACGCTAAATGACTGGAGAGTTCTGCATCTAGTTTTAAGTGCAAATGTGTCAGTCTTTGCTAAACTGTGCCTCTTCCTAAATCCGATGGAATGTTGTAGGGAATATGCTGCGGCTTTTCCTAAATAGCATTAGTGGTCTACTGTAGATGAATTTCATTTGAATCAAAATTAAATGCAATTATTTTGATGCTATTTAAATACTATACGCATGTCAGATGCCCATTGTTGTTGTTGGTTTTTATATACATCAGTTTTATGGTCCCATATTCGAGGCATCACCAGCTAAAGACGAAAGCAAAAATTCAAATGACTTCATTAAAACCATCAGACAGCACTGAAGGCCTTCAAAGGAGGGGTTTCTTTGAGCCACTCGCCGATCCTCCTCTTTCTGCCCCCCGAATTTAAAGTCCCTGGAAGCTAGTGTAATTGTGTGTATGTGAAAGAACGGGTACATGTAACGCCCAAGATCTTCAAACGCCACCCCGCTTTTAGCAAGTGTTAGGGTCCTCATCAAAGGGCTGTCCTGACTGCCTGCCTGGAAGCAACTTTCTGACAAGAAGTCGGGGTCATCAAAGCGAGCGTATGGCAGCGGGTGATAGCAGCCTCCACGAGGGGCAGGGGGACACCCGTCTGTAAAAGGGAGAGCGGTGACAGACGAGCATAAGGGCGGCGCAGGGGTTGGCTCTTCACTTGGCTGACCTTTTGAGTACCAGCGACACAAACTGTTTCCCTGACAAGCTCTTCCTTTTGCTCTGTCAAATGAGCAGCATTCGTGGCGCCTGATCTTGCAAGATCTACTCCCTGCACCCACACATAATATGAACTCAGTGACATTGCATCAGACGTTTTGTTTTGTGTTTCTAGGCTTTATCTCTGTGCAGATGAAGCGGCCAAACGCAGTCAGTAAACGATTGGCAGTTTGCCAGTTACTGATTACAGCTCATCGCTCTTTGGTTTAATCAGAGCATAATAACACAAAGTTCAAATCGCAGTTTGTTTGACTCCTGCAATAAAGCTTATAGTACTTCTTTGGTTGTTCAAGCTTATCTCAAGATGATGGAAAATCTAGACAAGTGTATCAAACTTTGGCGGTCATAAACTGAATGCTTGAGATCACTGTGTCGCTATCACGATTACTACTATGGATATGTTTTGAATTTATAGTGTTATTAACAGACGGCAATTTGGAATTGTGGTATAACTACTCGATTTGTGAACATGAAAATCAGAGTCGTAAAAGTGGCAATATTTTTGGAGAGTAGGGATGTTTGATATTACTTTTTTTTTTCAGACCAATACCAATATGAGTACTCAACACTAGTACTTTTAATATATAAAATTTTCCCCAAAAAACAATGGTAGATCATTTTAAACAAAGATTTATATATGACAGTAGCCTATAACATTTTGTTCCTAAAGTTGCATTAAATTAATGGCAATTTTCTATTATTATAGTCACTTTGATTGTTTTGCATAGCGTTTAACGATAATACTTGAAAATGTAAAGATCACTTGAAAACTGGGATTAGGAGAACAATGAATAGGACTATAAACTGATTTCATATTTTGTCAGGCAGAATTGTGACTGACTGGTAGGCCTCTGACTGGAAGACAGCATAAAATGAGTCCAAATCTGACGGAGTCAAAACTAATAGAGTTGAATGTAAAACATGTCACGTAGAAATATTGCTACACTAGTGAGATGTATTTTTACTTAATCCAAAAGTATTTCTTTCATCAACAGTAGCTCTATTTTATGATTGGGGATGTTAGACTTAGCACACAAATTTCCATTTTGTTGAGAAGTTCATCCATAATATTGTTTATTGTATTAGCTTACTTACACTAAACAAAATACCAAATGTACGTGTGTCCTTGAACAATAAGACCAAATGAGAAGCTTTAGCTTCTGTGTTCACATTGTAGAATTACACTTCTGAAAAACAGCTTCAAACTGACATCACACCCAAATTAAATGCATGACTTTCTCAGGCTTGGTCTACTCATCACCAAAAGTAGGATGTCTGAAAATCCAAGCAGGGACTCCTACATGCATGGGCCAGCAATAAAATAAAAATACATATCCTCCAAGAAACCAATTTACCACCTTGATGATTGTTCAGCTGAGTGAGATCAATACACAAATCAATCGCTTAGCCCATAAGTTTGGTTCAAACCACTAGCTAGGATTAATGGGATTTTCCAGATGTAGAAAAAGAAAGGAGAGTGAGTGAGAAGGAATGAACCTTACTGGGAATGGAAGAATGGGGAAAAATATGTGAGGGGAAATTACGAATATGAAAAAGGTGATTCAGAGCAGACATTGTGCGGATTAAATTCAATTAAAACTGGCACATTCAAATACTCCTTGACACACGTCATGTTTATTCATAGCCCCCTGCCAAAAGTAGAGCAATTATCATGGGGCGCTAAGTCAAAACAGGCTGGGGTGATAGAAATTTAGCCCCTTTCTTGTGCCCTGGACTTGGTATCGTGCCATCAAGCATTGTTAAGCGGCGTACGGTGCGGCCAGTTTTAACGAGTGCACGCAGCTGGATCTGATTTTAATAAGTACTTCCATTTTTGATGTGGACTAATGAAGAGATTAATGGAATCTCCTTCTGTGGATGTTAATGAATGGAGAAAATCATGATTTTTTTTTCTTTGCACATAGGGAGGGGTAGCATTTGGAGACCAAGAGCTAATCTGCCTCAAATTCACATGAACAATAAATGGCGCTCCTCTCTCGTCTGGACGGGAATCAATGCCTACTACAGGTGAGGTTTGAAGCTGACTTCAATGCCGCTGTGTGTCGAGCTGCTCATCCTTTGGTGCTGTCCTATCTTAGCATCTGTTCGCCTTGAGCCAAACAGTCCCTGTATTCACCTGGGAACACGCATTAATTCACCTAGAAACGGCGCCTGTTGTTCTCCGAGAGTTGTGAACGCTTAATTATGCCGTGCCTGTGCGCTCACTTGCAGTTTAGCCATTTAATTAACCCATTCTAAGCACTCGTTCAAACCAAGACAGCTATTGAAAAACAAGACCCATTTCCTCGTGGATTTTAAAAAAAAACATGTAATCACAATTATACTTGGACTGGAGGGATGAACCACCCTAGGTTAGCTTAGCGCTAGCTAGCTAGTCATACGACAGACGCGGATGGATTTATAGCTTTCTCAAAAGCGAACAAACACCTCGGGTTCTTCCGTTGGCTAGTGAACAGTGAAGGAATCTGGAAGATAAAGAACTAGTTGAACCATTGATTATAATTACGTTAAAAAAAAAAAAAATGATGTCAAGTCATCTTTATTTATATAGCACACCCATCATTGTTCTTAATGTATACCAGCTTTTATAGATTGATAGAAAGCCTACATTGTTTAGATATTTCCAATTATTAACGGTAATGCATTGATGGACTTTTTTTCTGTCTGAGTTTGAAATGCAGCTGCAGTTCATCTCGCCAAACGTTGTCAATGTAGCTTTAGCGGCTAGTTGCAAACATCGGAGACTTGTGCGGTATCATACAATGAGAGACTAATGAATTAACTGACTGATTAACTTTCTTAGCACCCTTAATTGGCAATTAAATATAATTTTGAGGTGGCCTCATGTTGATTTTGGAAGTCAACAGTCCCGTGAGGATGAGTCAAGCTGGCCGCCTTGAGCCACGATGCCTTCAAGGCGCTGCATGGGTCAATTTGAAAATACAAATAATAAGGCAATTACATCGACGTCAATGTATTACTCAGAAGGCTTTTATTTTGAAGTTGGCCTCAGTTGGATTTTTCAGTTTTTGGACTTTGACATGTTTTTGGGCAAAAGTACAATTATAACCCTTCAAATTGATTTGGGATTCGGTGGTTAAATGGTAAACAAATATGCATACACGGATTTGGGGTACAAGTTAATGTTCATATGTACTATTATTATTTTCTTTAGGTATTAGCTAGGTGAATGAATGCAATTCTACTGCTACTGTATTGATGGGTCCATAAGCATCCACTTAAGTAACCAAATAGTATTTAAGCTTTTCAAAGATGTAAATGCTGGAGTTCTACCTTGGGAAGAACAGCAACAGTTGAAATGGAAAGAAATGATTACCTTTTCCCCCTCCTCCTCGTCCTAATTTCCCCAAAACGAACTCGTTTATCAAAGCATACAATCCATTTGGTCTTCGATCCTACCGCTAGTGGAGTGATAAGAAAGCTGGGAAAATGCGCAGGTGGCATTTAGAATCTGTTAGTGCAGGGGTGGGAGTAAAGATTTTGGTGCTGGTTTGGAGACGAGAAGAATGATAATGTTGATGAAAATAGACTGAGCAATCAGGAAGACAAAATATGTCATGAAAGCTGTATTTAAAAAAATAAATAAATAAATAAATAAATAAATAAACGTGCTCGCAGAAACACATCAAGGTAAATGTGTTACAGTGAAGGATCTGAGTGTGTTGCGCGTTTTCTCATTTTGTGCCAATACTGCATAGCACATTTGTCTGAACCTGACTCAGTGTTCGTTCAGCAATGTCAGATTGATAATACTGAGACCCTGAAATTGACCATTTCCCACGGTGACTGCGTTAATTGACTACGCTGGGTGACCTTTGATCCTGAGAACGAGAGGGTCTCTTTCGATTGAGCACGTTCATTTCACCTCATCTGTCCACACATACCAACATCCTCACTCGGGTGTTTGTAAAAGAATGGGCAACCTATGTATGGACCCCCCACCCCCCTCCCCACTTTTCCCTCCTTTACTCACTCATTTTGCCCTATGCAGCAACAAAAAATACATTTGCTTACAAGAGAAAACATCAAAGGATGATAACTGTAGTTACAAAATGTATGCATTGTAAATGTGGACATTGATAACTAGTTGATGCTAATTCTCATCAAAGCAACTGTTTATGTCAACAAGCACTCCTCTCCAGGGTTACAATCGTTTGGGATTTTTCATTATAGTTTATTTGTTTATTATTATTTTTTTAATTAATTAAATTAATTAATTAATGTATTGCATTTTTTTTTACTTTTTTTTTCATTTTTTTTACTTCTTTTTTTCTTACTTTTTAGAGCAAGTTTTTTTTTTTTTTTTTTAATTAGGGATGCACCATTTTAGTTGAGTTTTTGTTAGTTTTAGTTTCAGTTTTATTATTGGATTATATGTCGATTATATTCTCAAACAATTGACCTTGGTTCTTCTGTAGCTACGGATGAAGAACAAATCCAAAATAAATACTTTTAATCCAAAAAGCTCATGTATGATGTTGACAAAAATTAATATTACAACACTTTTATTATAATAATAATTAGTTTTAGTTCTTTCATAAACGTAAGATATCATTTCTTTGTTTTAAAAAATATACATTTTTTATTTTTATTTTATTTTGTTAATGAAAATGTTTTCTCTGTACTGGTTTTTGTTAGTTTCCGTTGTACGGTATTAATCTGCTATCAGACAATTTGAGACTGAAATCAAGTGCACCAAATCTTACCTTTTCATTTTGACTTCATGCAGAAGTATATGAAAGACAAATCAAATCAATAAGGCATGACAACAAAATAAATCCAGAGTAAAGTTTTCATGTGTGCAATGTATGCATGCTACATGCTAGCTGGTTTGTATGAAAACTGTGACTTGTAATCTTCTGTCAATCTATTTAGCTGTTTTTGATTGGTATTGGTGTTCTACTGCAAGATGACAGGAGACCACATATGCAAAAACCTGTAAAGTAAAACTAAAATACGTTTATTTAACTTTATCCTACATGTATAGTAATTCCTACAGGATCAGAATATATCTTTTATTATCCTATATTGGTTATGAAAAAAATCGACTAAAATTTTGGCATTAAATACTGTTGCTGTACACACAACCACAAAGGATTTTTTTTTCTTTTTTACACAATAGTTTTCAGCCAACCCCCACCAAACACACTCACCCCCACACACGAGAAATCATGAGGCTTAGAGCTAAGAAGCTATCAACTAATTATCAAAAACACAGAACGAACCTAATCAATTATTCACATGAACATTAGACCACTAATACACATGCAGCCCTGGGATCTGCTTTTGCCAAAAGTAACCTTCCTTCCTTCACTCAAATGCACGCACACACATGCTCAATATCACTAGTACTGAATAATAAACAACATATCCAAATATAGCATTTTTTTTCCCCCTGAAAACTGCACGGAATTAATCGCAAATTTCTATTCTTCTGCTATATATATATATATATATATATATGACGTGTAATATGAGTTGTAGTAGCACTGATCATTGGGATCCTATTGATCCGTCAGCAGCAGAATCTCCAAGCACACACACACACCCACAGCTTAATCTACTCTGGCCGATAAGCATTAAGCTTGGGCCATTGGATTTTCACACTCTGCAATCATTATTTGAATTAATGCCGCGATTTATTGTGTATTGTTGTATGAGCCCAATGTGAAAGGTAGGTGGGTCTGAATATGACACGGTGCAGATTATAGTGTGCGTGTGCCTGTTAGTTAAAAGTGGGGGGAAGTGGTTGGGGGAAGGCGGGGGTACATTCACTTTATTATCCCTCCATGACTCTTGACAAGGGTGAGAGATCGGATTTATGTGCATGTATGTATGTAAACGCGCGCTTTTGTGTGTGTGTTTGACTTTCATTGACAGACAGTGGGAAATGACCCCATAATGCTTGCCCGCCCGTCTGTGTGTTAAAGTGAAGCGGAGTCCGGAATAGAGGAGATGGCGGAGACAGCATGAGGCTAAAGGTTTACCCCTCCCCACCCCTCTTTT